>NW_004567121.1:2112544-2271529 GCF_000260355.1 Condylura cristata
GGGGGGGGGCCTTTCTCGCCCATTTGGATCGCTTTGGAGCGCAGGGCGGCAGAACTGGGCGACCGCACTTCACTGGGAATGGACCCCTGACGCAGAGCAGGGGCCTGGTCGCGGCTGCTCCCCTTGTCCCATCTAGGCCCCAAGTCCTGGGCGGTGCGGGCTTGACAGCTCTGCAAACTGAATGCCCGGCTGCGGCCGGCCGGGGAGTCGGTGCGCTCCAGACAGCTGTGCGCTGCGCGGCTTTGCAGCCCAGAGTGCAGGCTCTCGGGTAGCAGAGGGGTTCCTCTCCAGTTTCCCTACAGAGGGCCTCACTTCTAGGCGCCTGCGCTCTGGGTGGGCTCGTTCTCTACCCCAGGGCCCCGGAGGCTTGGGACAAGGAGCCCAAGATCTCCAAGGGGCTTGGAGAAGCTGCAGTTGGCGCCGCCAGCCTTCGAGGCGCCCTGCCAGAGTGCAGTGGTCTCCCCATCCTTACCTCCTGTGCGGCCGGCTCCTCGGGGGTCTGTGCGCGGTTCACTCCCGGGGCTCCACCCGCCCGGAGCATAGCGCCGGGCTGGGATCGGGACGTCGTGGCCACAGCTGCGGACTCTGTCCTCGAGCCAGCTCGGCGCGCTCCCCTGGCCCTTCACGTGACTCTGGCGGACACGGCTCGCTGCGGCCCCGCAGGCGGAGGACCAGCGGTGGGCGCGGCGGGCTCCCCCGCTCCGGCCCCTTCCTCGGAGGGCCTCCCGGCCTCCCCGCCGCGCACTACAGCCGGGGCGGGGACGCCGGTCCCGCGGGGCGAGGGCTGGCGCGCCAGGGATAGAGGTCAAGAACTCCGGGCTGGCCTGGCGACAAATCGCTGCAGCTGCAGCCCCGTTCCCCGGGCCGCGTGACTGTGCCTAACCCCGGGGCCTGTGACTGTGCCTGTCTTTCTGTACCTATAAGACAGAAATGAGGCCTTCCTCCCAGGGTTGATCTAAGAATTGATTGAGCTCATACCTATTCAGCGGCTGCACTAACGGGTGCCTGGCGGTAAATATTGGCTCCCTCCCTTCCCTAGTGGAACTCCGGAAAGAACTAAGGGTGGACTTTGAGTCCCCTGAGGCACATACCCAAGAAGGGCCTGGGGTCAAGGAAGGTACCTCAGATCCTCCTGCCTTCCTCCTGGCCAGAACCCTCCTGATAGATGCTTAGGATTGCCAAAACTGCTGAATTTTATAGAGAAAGCGGAAATGTAGATTTTCATGAAATTTCCCCGATTAAAAATGTTGCTCATGATTCAAAACAACAGTAGTGAATATTTACAGGCCAGTTCTTAGCTGGGCATTGGCCAGAGCAGCATGTGGTCCTCGGCTCATAGCAACCAAACCCTGGGCTCATAGCATCCAATTTCATGATACCTCTGCAGAGGAAGAAGAGGTCCAGCCAGCCTAGGGCAGGCTCTGGTCACCTGGCAGAAAGTATGGTGCCCCCATGGATGTATGGTTATCAGAATTCTGGCTAGCAAAGTCCAGGTTCCAACCTTTGGTAAGCCCAAAAGACCCCACATCTGAATCTTTAAGACTGTGAATCTATTGTTTTGCAACTCAAAAGAGACTTTGCACATGTAATTGATGCTGCTAATCAGTTGACCGTTACATAAATTATCATGGACTATCTAAATTGGCACAAATGGAAGAATCATGAATCCTCAAAAACAGAAAGAGGTGGAAAACTGAGAGACCTTAGAAAGGACTCATTGTGTCTCTGTTTTGTAGCTAGGGACTGAGGTAGGGTGTGGGGAACTTTAGGTACCAACCTCAATAAGCCTGGAAGAGAATTTTCCCCTATAGCCTCTAGAAAGAAGCACAAACTTGCCAACCCCTTTATTTCAGCAGTAAGAGACTCAAAGCATAAAATCCAGCTACATCTTGATGGGTTTCTGACCAATAGACTGTGAGATAAAAAAGAAATGTTATTTTAGTCACTGATTTTATGGCATTTTGTTACATAGCAAAAGAAAAAAAAAAACAGACACGGGCTCACATTTCAGTGTGGAGCTGGGTTTTGGCCTAAGCATGACCTGCCATGAGGAAGGCCACAGGCCCCACATCCATTGTGCATGCCAGGCACTGTGATTGCCACTGCCCACCTTCTCTGGTCCTTACATCATATCCCTGCAAGCTTTTCTCAACTTCTCTAAGCCAGTGGATTATTTTCCCTCTGTGGTCCCACACTTTCCATGAAAACAAGCACATGGGGTTTCCATTCTTCTTCTTGCAAATGCTTTCTCACCCCACTGAGCCAGGGGGTCAGGAAGAGGGGCCAGAAACCCTTCATCCCTGAATGAGCAACTTCTAGCACAGAGCAGACACAGGAGATAGGTGAAATGGTCCAGCAGAAGTTATACCAGCTTGTAGCCAATAATCCATGTCTAAAGGTTATCTGAAATAATTATTTCTTATAACTTTATTGTGTATGTTACCATAAAAGCCTCTACATATACTTTTGAAAAGATATTTATTCTTTTTTTAAGAGATGATTATGGAATTGTTGCTTTATGGGGGAGGGGGACATTTAAAAATTTTTTAAAAATAAATGTATACATATTCATTGCAAGAAGTTGAAACAGATAGACAACTGTTAAAAAGGTTTGCTGAGTACACTTCAACACATCTCTCTTTATATACACACACTGCATGTATGCAGTTCTGAGCAATTGGGATTACAGCCTTTGTTGCCAACACTGCTAATCCCCACCTATTTACTATCCACAGCCTCCCAGGAACCCAGACTCAAGTCAGGCCTTCACCTCATCTTCCACAGAAGAGGGTAAGTGCTTGGATTAGATCAGTCTATACAGGGTATTTTTACAGCAACAGTTATTAATAAAGTTAGCTAAGCCTGATTAATAAGAAGCTATGGGCTTAGGGTGGAAGGGTTCTTTTCCTTTATATCCCTTCCTCTTCTCCTATGAATATTAAAGTACCCTCCACCACCACCACCAAAGTGAAAATGATGGTGAGGATGGAAGAGCAGAGAGATACAAGCAGCCAGATCTCTGATGGTCTTGGGGAGATTGCTTTTTGGTACCACCCTTTCCAGAAACATCTGACTTTTACACTGACAATTGTATGAGTATTATCCACAAGACAGAATGAGGTAGACGGGTATAGGTGATCAGAAGAGATCTGCAAGATATTAAGTGTAGATATGGGGTGGCGGGGGGAGGGTGTCAAATCCTGCATAGTCTGAGGCAAGACAACAAAGGTATACTATGCTGCCATGTAAATGCAAATTATTTCATTTTCCACACTGATTTGAATGGGGGGGAAAGCACTTGCCAGGTCAATTAACTATAAACCAAGTACTGCCGTATGCTCTAATAAAGATACCACACCTGTAACTACAGCAGAGATTGGGGTTACTACCTGTCTATGTTTGCAATATCATCTGTAATTTCCTATGTTCCATTTGGCTTCCACACTAGTGATATTAGCAAATTAAATCAGGGTGTGCAGGGAATCATACCCTGCCTTTCTTGAGTCTTTGATGGCTGGACTAAACTTTGAATTGCCCAGAGATATGAATTGATTTAGTTTACTATCTTGGCAGTCAGGAAAGGAAGGGAAGTTTCTGGGGTTTCTGTTTGGTTTGCTACCAGAGTATCAAGCATTAGTTAACATGGATCCAACAGGTAGATTCTTCTAATTACCAACCAAATCTATTCCCAGTGTATATTTGGGAAGGGGGTAAAAGCCTCATGGGAAGGGTCTATGATTCTTGAACTCAAGCCAGGTCTTCAAATGTAACCTGACTTCTACAAGCTTGTACTATGGTCAGTGTACCACTGTGGCTCTTTGGGGAAGTAAAGGGCGCCTAACTTCAGAGCTAGTCTCTTACAACCCCTAAAGGGTCTGGGTATTTCCCTTTCCTGAGTACAGTCAGCTTGGCATGTTCCCAGGTCTCCCGGGGAACATCGTAGAGGTAGAGTCACAGTGTACATCTGTGGCTTCATAGCAGGCCCTTTTCACGAAAAGACCTAGACTGCACCCCAATTAGCACCTCTGGTCTGTGACCTGGCTTAGATGAACTGAGACAAAGGAAATGAATTTCCTTTATGGCAAATGGAGTTAAATTTCTTCCTAACAGACTAGGAATTTTCTGTCTATACATGTTATATAGCACCTTAGTAGATTCCACAGTGATTTCTTTCCTAGGGGGCCTCACACTCAATGAGCCATTGCTACAGACTCCTGTTGATCTGAATACTCTGAGAAGCACTCTGTGTGTGTTGTGCTCTTGATCGTTAAGCATCATTACTTGGCTTTCTCCATGCCACGATCCTGGTATTCCTGTTGAGACCAGGGAACACAAATTCAGCGAGCATCCCAGGACTAGCATCAGTGGAGCTCTTAGACCCCTAGGGACAGAAGGGACAGTGGGGCGGTGGGGGAGGGGGGTAAGCTACAAGAACCCCGGAGAGACTCGTGTAGAGACATCTGCCTTAAAAGAGCAGTGATTCAAACAAAATTGCCAGTGAGGGCAAACCTGGAGGGAGAGAGCTACACTAGGGGTAAAACATTTCAGTCTTTTCCCTTCTAATAGCCTTCAGGAGCTCCCCTGGGGTAAAACCAACCAGAAGCCAGATGGCAAAGGAGCCTAGTGATCTGGTCAAATAAGTCAGCCTCTAGAGGCCAAGATAGAATGGAGGAGGTGCAGAACAACTTAGGTAAGTTTTCACCGTATTGAATGGAAGTGCCTGTGGGACAGCCAGAGACCATATGGGATCTAGTTGGCAGTTGGGAATATGGACCTGGAACTTAACAGAAATTGGAAAACTATCGATTTGAAAGTGTGAACTAGAATATTTTAGGTGGAACATGTAGAGTAAGAAGAAACAGGCCTGAAAAAAAAACACTAAAACATGCCGGGCAGAAGAAGAATGAGAGATGATTGGGGAGATGGGAGGATCACACAAACAAGTGTCTCAGAGGCAGTGATATTCAGTTAGTTATTGAGAAACGTCTGTGGAAGTTTTTAGAACAATGGGGATATGAAACTAATTTTTAAATAAATTTTAAGAAATCCAGTGCAAGTATCTCTACTGTTCAAATTAAGATAAACTATTAACTAAAAAATGGACACCAGATTTCAAAGATTTAATGTAAAAAATGAAAATCTCAATAATTATTATATGGACGGATATGTTGAAATAATATCTTCTATCTATTAGGGTTTTTTTGTTTGTTTTTTCCATCTGTTTCTTTTTCTCAACTTTTTAATGGCAAAAAATAAATTTAAAGTCATATGTAGTAGAATTTAATAAAATGCGAAGCCCTGGCTTACATCCTATTGCAGAAAAAAAAAATACAAAGAGGCGTTGAGTTTATTCTGGGGTCGAAGTGACAAAATCAGTTAAAAATGCGAGGAGAATTTGATGAAAGTCACAAACAAACACTGCAGGGCCTCAGAGGAAAGAAAGATGAGGGCTTGCCAGGGCTTCAGGAGGCCGAACCAAGCCTCGTTAAGCCTGGAGCTGGCCAGCTCAGGACTCGCGGGGCTCACGCGGCGCCCCGCCCCCCGCCCCGCCCCCGTCGTGAACGCGTCGCGCCAATTGACCCCGCCGCTGCGCCGTAGTCCGTCGCACAGCTGCGGGTCGCGATGGCGGACGTGTCCGAGAGAACGCTGCAGGTGTCAGTGCTGGTAGCTTTCGCCTCCGGAGTGCTGGTGGGCTGGCAGGCAAATCGGCTGCGGAGGCGCTTCCTGGACTGGAGGAAGCGAAGGCTGCAAGACAAGCTGGCAGTGATGCAGAAGAAGCTGGATCTGGCCTGAGACCCCGCGCAGTCTGTCCGCGGCGCCCCCAGCGCTACCACCTCGCTTTGCCCTCGCGGGGGCTCCTTTCGGGCGCCAGCCGGAGCCTGGCTTGTCTCCCACCTTCAGCCTCCCCGGCCGGGCTCCCCCGGAATGTCGGTGAGCAATACCAATCGCAGCTCTCCTAGGGTAGTCTCTAGGGTTGGGTGGATATCTCGGGGTAGGAGAGCATTTAGGTAGAGCACTGGGTGGGGGTGGGTTGCTCCCCGACACAAAAAGGAGGAAGTTTTGTTTTCCTAGTAAGTTACACTTTGTTGTCATTTAATAGAAATGTCTTATCACGTTATATCTTCATAATGTTGAACTTTAAAATACAAAGTGCTGGAAAGGCGGGGAAAGAAAGGCCAGAATTTGGAGGTGTTCGTGTCACCCCTTTTTCACTTTATTATTCTTGTCAGTAATATTCGTGGTAGCACCGTAGTACCTCTTCACATTTCTGTTGTTGTTATCCAGTAGCATCCAGTGGGCATTCTTAGGATACTGAGAGTGGAAACATCAGTGGCCTGAAGTCAGGAGCCTGTTTTTTCATTAAAGTGCTAGTTTTTTCATTAGCGCCATGCATCACAAACTTCCAGGGACTCAGTAATCTTGTTTGTCACTCCCGGCTTTATAGTTCATGGATTAAAGCCCCACAGTGTAGTAATTTGAAGTTAACCATTATGAATGTCTAATTTTTGCCTTTCCTGTTTCCAACAGCTTCTCGAAGATGGATGTATAGAACACTGGACAGAAGTATCTTCTTACACATTATGAATCAGTTTTATTTTTAAAATAAAAAAATGTAAATATCTTTGGTTTTTTTCATCAGAAGGAAAAGAAGTAGTTTGCCTGCCATGCACTTTAGTACATTAAGAGATCTTGTTTCCATAATATAAAATTTTCCCACGTTTCTAAATTTTTACTATTATTGCCTTTTCCAGTTCCCTCAAACTTAAACCCTTGGTCCTTTGCTCTGCCCTTTCATTTTGTTCTACCCCAGCCATTCCCTTTTTCACATCCAAGCAGATTCCCCTCCAAGATATTTTTATCTTACCTAAATTCCAACTTTGCACATTTTCATTGTCGATACCCTCAAACTTAAATGCAATGTGTCTGTCTTCCATCTATAGTTCACTTGCAGAGAAGTCTGTAAACTGGTGATACTTGTTCTACAGTCTTGTAAAATTGGTACAAGTTTACCTTTCCAGGCAGTTACTGTAACACATAACATGTTTGAGGCCAGTGCCTTAAACATCTCATTCTACAGATCCTAGCCATCTGATTCCACTAGTTCTGTACTGTGTAGCAATAGGAAGCTTAAATTCTTTTTCAGTGTCTTCTGTGAGAAAACAGTAGAAAGTTGATAATCATTTTAATATGGGGGAACAAGATAACAAGTTTTATGCAATAACTTGTTCTTAGGAGAATAATTTGCTACCTTACATCAAATCTTTCTTGTTTTAGGTTATCTGATTTTCATAATGGCAGCAAGGATGACTACAGAGAAGCAATAACTAGTGTTAAGGTAACCATGTTGAGCATAACAATAAAAAAAAAAACAACAGGCAATGAATGCCTAGGTAATATTTCTCAAGCTTGAATGTATACATGAAACACTGTTATTAATACACAGATTCTGATTCTGTAGGTTTGTGGTGGAATCTGAGATGATGCATTTCTAGTAAGTTTCTCAATGATGTTGATCCAGGATTCACAAAGAAATGGTTTTAACTCAGAATGTCTTTCAAAAGTGTGTGAAATTAAAGTCATCTTTCCCACCTGAAGTAAATAAGTAACAAACTGTCCCTCCTCACTCCTTAATAGGTATCCTCATTCCTCATATAGTGTGTGGGGTATTCATTTATTTTTATTAATGGTATTACTCTTTTTATAACCTTGTAACTTGATTTAAAAAGTTAACATCCTGGTGAATCAGATACAGGGTTCCCCTAATTTTTTTATAGACTTTAAAGGTTCATAAATGATGAATTTTCTCATGCAATTTTTCTTGTTATTTCATCACTAATAAGAAATGTTCACTTAAAATATTTTACATTAAATATTTAATAGCACATTACTGTCTCATTACCATTTTAAGTGTAAATACTAGTATTCTTTAAGTAAAAAGTATTATGAATTATACTGAAGAAATTCCAAATGAAGACATTAGTTACAAGAAGCAGTACCAAGTGTCAAGGATAAGAACAAATGCAATATACTTTATAGAGTATAATGTCAGGGAAATAAGCAGCTACATACAACTGGACTTTAAAATGCCTCTGTGGACCAGCATTGCATACATATGTTCTTTCTGTGTTCACATATAAGTAGCTCTTTATAGTAGGCCTAAATCACATGCCTAGCAACAGTGGAATAAGTATTTTAGAGTATGTGGCACAATGAAATCTCAGCAGTGAGAATGAACAAGCTATAGTTAGACATAATGATACTGCATCTCACAAACATCTGAAAAGCAGACAAGAAGCCAGTACACATAGCATGATCCCAACCTACAGTTTGGTTTCCAAAGAGCAAAACATTTTTTTGCTGTTAGAAATTAGGATAGTGCGTGATTGATATAGGGGGTGGATGCTGGTAGGTAGGGATTATAGGGACTAGTAGAGGAAGACTACTAAGGTGCTGGTAATGTTCCGTGTTTATGTGGATGGTATTACCGGGATGTGTGTTCAGGGTGAAAATTCAGTGTGGTAGATTGAGGTTGGCAAATGTTACTTTGTATTATACTCAAAAGTACATTTTAAAAAGTGGCAGTTGAGCTCGTGGAGTGAAATTGCTTGTTGTACAGAAGAACAGTGTGGTTCAATTCAAAAGTGAGCTCAGTTTATCCTTGGTGTAGTACTAAGTTGAGGAATTGGATTTATAGGATTCAGTCCCACTTGGGGAAAGGTTATTAAAATATCCCTGAGATTAGATGTAAGATGAGAATCAGTTATGTAGTCACAGGCTTATTGTAGAACAAATACAACCAATACCCTCACAGAATTCAGGATCGACAAAGTGCAAAACTAGAATGAAACGAAACTTTTGCAACTGGCAAAGAAGTAAAAACTCCCTTGTAAAGGGAGAGTATGCAACGGAGTCACGTAGTCCATGAAGGCCATATAGGAAAACTATCCTTGAATTTAATTTCAGATGCTTAAATTGTAAAATTTAAGATTAGTTTAGCAAAACGGCTATAACTAAACAAGTGCAGGAACGTGTGTCCCAACAGGAATGTCATGGTGGTGAGGTATTGTGGGACTTGTAGTTTCGAATGCCTTATGCGTTAGCCCAACCCTTCCCCCATTTCCACCCCCAACTCCTTCGGGATTTGTGGCGAAAAGATGACCACATGGGCAGGGACCTGAGCTTAGAACCTCCAGCAAATAGCTCCTGCAATAGAAAATCTTCCCCAGCCAATCCGCGTCCGTGCTGCAGAGGCTGGCGCGCTATGATGGTGTCACTTTTCTGTACTGCCGTCTTGGTTTCCCTGACAACGGCTGGAGCTCCAGGCAAATGCGGGGGAGATGCTGGCTCGGCGGCGGCGAGACCCGCTCCAGACCGTGCAGCGTCGCAGTCAGGAATTAAAGCAACAGGTACGGTCTAGCTGTCCCAACTACCGACCTGGGCCCCGTGAAGCGACCTGGGCTTGGCGGCGGGCAAGATTTGGAACGCAGCCAGAACCTACCCCTAACCTACTTACCTTCCCAAGTCGTGGTCCCCACCCCAACCCTCCTGTGTATTCCGGGACCTCATCCAGATTCCGACCCCTCATTACCAGCCCAACCCCTGATCACAGACTGCCCACCTTTCCCACCCCGATAGCTCAATCTCCAAACCTTAACCCCTTACCGCACCTCGCTTCCAAATCTAACCTTAGAGCCATTACCATTTCCAAACAACGCTGCGCCCAGCATCCCTCGCCTCTATATGCCCGTTTTCCTTTGAGCCTTCTTTCAGTGGCGGTTATCTGTAATTGCTCACGTGAACTCAAGGGAAGTAAGTGCCAAGAAATAGTATATAAGAAAAATAACTGAATAATAAGCAAAGGACATGAACGCAAGAAGAAATATAAGTAATTCATAAATATGAGAAAAGTAAACCTCAAAAGATAATCAGCTACAAAGAAAATAAGATATCATGAACATAAAATAAAAATCCACAATACTCAGATACACAATAATGGAGAGGGCGTGATACTTAACACTGAACTGTGCATTTCTGGAAAACAGCTTGACACTTTGTAGCAAATATTCATCCTCCTAGGCTGAATAATTACATTTTCAGAAGTTTGACATAGGTAATAATGAAAAAATGGGAATAGAGATTGGAATATGAAATTGCTTTTCAAGGTATTACAATAGAAAAGACACAATTTATATGATCAATAATAGGGGAATGATATAAAACTTTGGTTAAAATTTTGTTAAAGAGATTTGAATGTTTTAGGAAAAATATGTAATAAAATGTCAAATTAGAAAAAATATAAAATTGAATATACGGTAAATAAAAATTTTTAATATGCTGTATACATAGAAAAAAAAATAGAAGAAAACAAGCCAGGATGATAAGTCTGGCAAAATACTGGTGATTATTATATTTCTCTCATACTTTTTGATATTTTTCTAATTTTGAACACTAAGTATATATTACTTTGTAAAAGAGGTAGTAGTTAATGAGTTGTTCATCTATTTTCTAAAGTTCTTTTTTTAATTTGTTAAACTTTTAAGTTCTCATTTCATATGTTACCCAATATTGTTTCACTAAATACAAACTATTCATCCATGGCAGACAGATTTACTGAATTCTCATATTTTATGCAATTATGAGATTTTTTTTGGCAAATATTTCCTAAGTGGCTCAGTTGGAACTATAGTACTGTAATAAAAACAAAGTACTAATCTGGAAGGATTAATAAGCGATGATGAGGCATTGACTTGAACTGACCTTTGAATGATTGATATGGTCCTGTATCTAAGTTACATTAGTATGGTCTTTTGTCTAATTCTACATTTACATTATGTAAGCATAGATGAAACAAAGCAAACTGTTACAAGGATTATTCCTCCTCTAGAAGAATTAGATCAGGAACCTTTTGATGCCTAGGACATCTGGGTTTGGCCCTTTGAGAACATGGGACAGGTAATCAGGAGTCCATTTGTGCCATGGCCGTGATGATTGATTCTGTCACCCCATATATGAATTTTGTAAATAATTCCCAGACTAATGTAAAAAAAGCAAAACTAGAGAAGAAACTAGTGAACTTTTATTTCTCTTTTTTTCATTCTTTATCACATCACCTGTAGCAAAAGACCCAGAAGTGTGGCAAAGTTACATATAGTGTTTGCAAAAATGCTAAGTCAAGATACAAGATGTATGATAATTGGTAAACTTGTGGTATTCGGTAAACCCCACTCAGCAGTAAGGCATAATAATGATTTACACAATATGGAAGTATCTAAAAATATGCTACATGAAAGGATTATACAGAGTACATACCTTCTGGGAATTTCCTGGGGGTCATGATATTCTTCTTTGTTGTTAACACAGATTTTTACAGTTGCCAAACACAGATTTTTACAGTTGCCAAAACTCAGCTAATGTAAGATTTGTGTATTTGCATGGGTGAATTGGTGGTGGGAAGTCCATGGAGATTACAACTGAGATGGAAAAAAAAGGCACAAAATGATTTTAAAATAAAAAAAAAACAAAAAAAAGATTTGTGCATTTCATTGCATGTAAATTTTATACCATATAGTGATGTCTATATATACCTGAGTATTTTATTTAAGGGAAAATATATTGATGATTACAGTTGAATATGCATAAAATATAAGATGGATTGATAAGTAGGTAGATCAAGTAAGTATAGTAAAATGTTAATGGTGAAATGTAGGTGATGGATATATGGGTGTTCACTAACATTCTTTCAATTTCATTGTGTTTAAAGATAATTCATAAAAGATGTTGGTTAAAGGAATTGAAAGTTTATTTCCTAAGTTTACACGTTATTTAAAAACATACTTTTAACTGTCTCTATTTGTTATAGGTTGATAGTTTACTTTCTGAGAGTCAATTGAAAGAAGTTCTAGAAGCCAATAAGAGGCAAGATATTTATCAAAGGTAAAGCACACTAAATTGACACTTTACAGGACTTGTACTCAAATTTCAATGAATAGTATGTTACAACACATAAATTGTTTCAGTTATTATTTTTCCTTAATATTGAGGTAACAATGAATAATACTTTCCAAAATATATTTTAAAATATTTCTTACAATTTTCCCTACCTACCAGGTCTGAATAAAAGAATAAGATTAAATAGAGAATAACAAGTGTGACTACTTGTCTACTACCTGTACCAAGCAGTGTAGTCCATTCTCTAGAAACGTTCTCAATTTTCAAACAATGTCATGGGATACTAATTCATACAAATGGATAGACAAGTTCAGAAGGGGAGTATGCTGTGGTGAGGCAAGGCCAGCTCTAGAATCCTAAACTTAGCCTTCACATTGTTATTCTACTACTGAAAGCTCTGGTCACGTTTTAGAACCTCCCGCAGCTGGAGAGAAGGTTTTAAGGCTCAAATGAGATGATGCTTGTAATTGGTCTAGCAGTGTACGTGATGCACAATGAATTGTAGCTGTTGTCATTGTTAGTTTTCTTGGTTAGGTCCCAGGTTTGTGGAATTTTGGGGCTGGAGAAGTCAGTGCTCTTCCTTATTTCAGAGACAGGGAACTGAAACTCTGAGTCACCTTTGAGCATTGACTATCTTAGCTACATGTATTTGACCTTGGGTATAAGGATCACCTGAGCCAATGGGTAGAAAGCATTTACATATGAATATTTCACTTTATTCACACCAGAGCTACTTGCCTTTCCTGCTTAAAACTTATGTATGATTTTATAAAATCATTTTCTTGTTCTGACAATAAAAAATTAATCTTTTTCTTTCTTTTTAAAAATTTAGATGTATCCAGTTAAAACAGGCAATAAATGAAAATAAAAATGCTCTTGAAAAATTAAAAAAAGTAAGTGCTAAAATAATCACATTACCAAAACTCTGTATATAAATTTGTCCATGAAGTAGGAATTCACTAGAGCAGGTAAGTTCTTGAGTTTGCACTAGTGATACTGTCTCACTAAAATGTGTGCTGACTTGCCCTGTGTGCTAGCTAAGGATGTGCTTTGGAGTAGAAAAACCAGGTGTGGTGTCAGCATTTTGGGGGCAGGTTCTCTATGGATTTGAGCAAAGGAGCATCCTGGGTCCTTTGGTGGCTTTTTCAGGCTTTAACATCCTTTTTATGTCAAATGTTGTGGGGCAAACCAGCAGGCTGGCAGAGCTGGGAGCCCGAGGGCCAGGAGGCTGGTGGGCCTCCCACCTCTGCTGCTGTAATGTTGGTGACTCTGCAGAAATAAGAGGAACTAGGGTTTTTCTTAGCAGTCCCTCAGAAGTTTTGAAAAATATGAGCCTGAGCTTCAAGGAGGTGTCCACGACCAGAGACTCAAACCGTTTAAAGTACAAAGTATCTGAAAGCATATCCCCTATTTTGAATCCTCCTTATTACATCTGAGACAAGCCATCCCTGAGAGATCTCTGAGTTCCTCCAGTGGCACAAAATCCTTTAATTTAGGAGGCAGAGTGACTGACCCTACATTTGAAGTCCTAATATTCCTGCTTCGCAAATTAGGAAATCAAGTCTTCTCAAGGTGAAGCAGCTTTTCCTGTCTCACTGCCAGTAAGTGGTGCCACTTCGAATTGACATCTGCCATTTTGACTACAAAGCCAACCTTCTCACTGGATCTTGTCTGTCACTCACTACAGAAGGTCTATAATTCTCAATAACAAAACAAAACAAACAACTTGTATAATTTTATTGTTTGATTCGGTTTGTATACCAACATAATCTACATTTCTTTTAAATCTTATGTCTCTAAAGTGTAGACTTGTGATATTTACTTTGTCTTTAACTCTTATTGGAGTTCTTTTTCCATTAAAAATAAGTATAACAGGAAAAAGACATTTTTCAGTGAAAGAGACTTGTTTCCTCTCATAGTCTGATGAAACGGCACCTGTTGGGAACTATGAGCAGAAGAAACAGGAGGAGCAAAGTCTTTTGGATAAGCTTACCCACCAGCTGCAGGAGCTCGCTGTGTCCATACGTAGAGAAAATACAGCTGAGTATGCTTCTTTCCTCCTTTTCTTCTTTTTCACATATTATGTCTCCAGCATCTTTGATGTTTGACTCAGAGTAAAGACATATAAAAGGACTGAAGAGAACAAATGAAAGTACCTATCTAGTCGGTCAACATTTACTTATTGTGTTAGATCCCCATGCTTGTATAAGGAAGTGGAGGTGCTGGTAATTTATAATCTAGTTGGGGAAATGGACTCTGAAAAGCCAGATAAACAATGTTGGAAAATAAGAATGCCATTAATGCCAGTGTTGTTGATATAAACACAAATTGTTTAGACTGTCTCGTGCATATTTCCTCCTCATAAGTATTCTTTAAAAACTTGTTTTTCTGTTGGAGTGTTTATAAAGGTGCTTGCTTCGTGGAAAGAAAACTTGAAAGAAAAAGGAGAAAGGGTCATTATTCAGATTCTTTGAATGCTATTCCCAGTCTTTTGTATTGGATCCTGGGGAAAATGATAATGGTTCGTTTAAAATGCAAGAATTCTAGAGTTCCACTGATTTCCAGTAAAAATGACCAACAATGACAAAGTAGCTGGTATTATACTTAATTAACCTTCTTACTATAAAACCTGACAACATATACAAAACAGTGGTTCAGAGTTATTGAATATCAACCAAGCAGTGCTGATACTCCCAATACAGGGAGACATGTAAGGTGAGGATAATCTATGGACTGTGGTGCAGGCAGGTGGATCTTTGCAGGGAGAAGCAGTCTCACTGAGCTGAGAAGGCAGAGATTAAGTTTTGGAGTTGTCAAGATTGTCAGAACTTTCGAGGAGAGAGAGTGTAACTGCAAAAACAATTTTTGCAATTCCAGAAGTCTTAATGGGCTCCTGGGTTACACAAAACCCTGGTAGAAACCACATGCTGGGCCACTGAGAGTTATTGGCATTTGTACCCAGATACAGTAAGCAAATGCTTGGCGAATGGCTCAGGTATTTAATGGAGATCACAGAAGGCCTATGCTCTGCGAGTGAGGAAAAACAGCCTAATGTTAAGAACTGTGACTCTGGAATAGAAAAAAAACTGAAGTAGACCTCCAATAAAGTCTAAAGCCAGACCTTAATAGGAACAAGATCTGTGTAACAGAACAAAATTCAACATCCTTTAAAGGAAGGTGACAGATCCACATTCTCTAGTATATTATCCATGATGCCTAGTTAAAAAAAAAAAAAAGAAGAAGAAATGGAAGAATTTATGGTTAATAATTAGACAACTGTTTTCTGAACCAGTCTGTTCCCCATATGGTAACCTAATTATCAATCAAATCATGCCCTTCCCCTACTTATATTTTGTTGTGTTCTTTGCATACTTTTTTCCTTTTAGTACATCAGTTTGAAAAGTTTTATTGATCTGTCATTTGGGTTCATTTCTCCAGCTCTTTAGACTATCTTAAAGATAAAGCTCTGCATTCTGCTCCCTTTTCAGTCTTATCTCTTGCTCACTTCTTCCAAGCCTTGCCTATCATTCTGAGCTACTTGAAGTTTCCTGATTTCAAGCCTTCTTTCTCCCCTACCTCCCTCTCCTTTCTACTCCTTTTTTATCCCTCAAGACTTAATTCTAGGCCTTTCCCATTGCTACCTAGCAATAGACAATAACATAGGTTTCCCTCCTGTGTGTTTTCTTTAATATATTGTATAGAACTCTTTTGTTGTACCATTGAACTATACTGTAATTATCCCATTATCCCTTTGTGAGTTCCTTTAGGACAATTAAGTCTAGCTTACCTTTGTGTCCACTGTGTCTGACATGGTACATCAAATCATCCTCATCATGGCTGACTTTTATTACAAGCTTGCTGTGGGCACTCACTGTTCTAAACACTCTGCAGGTTTATAATTCATCTAATCCTCATGACAACCTTAGGGGGCGGATTCTGTTTTTGCTTCCTCTTTACCCGTAAAAAATGAGAGCTTAAGTAAATCTTAATCATAGTCTCAACAAAGGGGGGGGGGGATAAAATCAGCATTTAAACTCCATGGTTAGATTCTGACTTTTGTAATACTACTTAAGCAGCATTGGATTGAAAAAATCTAAGATTTGAGGCAAGTCTCTTGGCCTCTGGCCTAGCACACGCTCTGTCGTGTCATGCATTCCTCGGGCGCATTAACTCACCACTCAGTGCCCAGGTCACATATTCTTTGTTAGAGATAGAAACCTTTAGTTGTACTTTCACTCTATTTCCTTGATGGATCAGCTCTGCTCTGTACAGAAGGTATTCATTACTTG
Source organism: Condylura cristata (assembly GCF_000260355.1). Classification (NCBI taxonomy): domain Eukaryota; kingdom Metazoa; phylum Chordata; class Mammalia; order Eulipotyphla; family Talpidae; genus Condylura; species Condylura cristata. The sequence goes on from NW_004567121.1 coordinate 2,128,783, forward strand.
ATCTGTCCTTAATGCATTATTTCAAGTTACACTCATCACAGACATTCTTTTGTAGAGTTGGAGAACTTACTAAAAGAGAGGAAGATGATGATTCTACTGATGAGAATGAAGAAGGAGAAGAAGAAGGAGAAGAAGGAGAAGATGATGATGAAGATGGTGAGGATGAAGAAGAAAGTGAAGAAAGTGGAGGGGAAGAAGAAGAAACTGGAGAGGAAGAGGAAAATGAATCTCAACAGTCAACAAGTAAAGAATACATTGCTATTGGAGATTTCACTGCTCAACAAGCTGGGGACCTTACATTTAAGGTAGGTAAAAACAAGACGAAACTAATCTAAGGATACATTTGCATACTTAACAGAATAAGAAAACTCTGCATGTATTACATATTCCTGGTATTAAGTTTTAAGTACCCATTTAAGTAAAAAAAATTATGATTTATGTAGGCAGTAATGGTATGAAATTCCATTATTAAAATTACCTGGTGGTAAAGTGCTTAAAGTGGAAATGTTCAGTTTTCAAAATTAGCTTTAATGTTGATAATTCCTAATATAGGGATACAATTTAATATTTTATTTTTTATTATCATAAGTATACTCTTATTCCATTGAGTTAAGGCAGTGTACACAGCTCAGGATAGAAGGGAACACTGTGCTGTCATGAAGCAGTCCTGGCTGTTGACTCATCTGGGGGTGTTGCATCTGCACCCGCCTGGCCTGTGCAGAGGTGGCAGGTGGACAGAGCATCAAGTTGTGGTTTTCAAATACACCTGAGGCTGTGTTTCCTACTAGAGAAATGAGCCAAAGGAATTTTAGTGACTATATAAATCTTGATTCTTACATTTATTGAACTTCAAGGTTTGATAACTGATTAGTAATAAAACACACAAGATTATTATTGTGGAAATACTTATATTGTTTAACTCATAGGTTTTTTAAATGTTCCTGGAAAATATCAATATTAGACTATAAAATGTATCTTAAGAACGTTTGTATCTTTGAAAGACTTCAAGGGGTGGAAATTCTTTGTTCTTCAAATGTGGATTATATTTTTATAAATGGATGGGAGTTTTTAAAAGCTTTTGTGATAAATTACATTACTTAAATACCATTTTTGCTTCAAAATAGGGTTTAACTTTAATAGAATTGATTTTCTTTGGAGATTTGTAGGTTACTTATACAAGATTTTTTTTAAAGGGATAAAAAAATTAGAAGAATTAAAAATACTATTTGACAAAATGATGAAATCTTACATTAATTATAAAATGAGAGATGGCTCCCATTTAGACATATGGCTTAAACATGTTAAGTAACCAAATGATTCATTTATAGTTGCATTTATGATCAGACAGGTTCTGGGCTGAGAAAACTTTTGATTAGTATAAATAATATATTAAGAAAAGATCTTTTTTTCTAGAATCTGGTTTAAAATATTACTAATGAAAATACGATAATTTTCATTTACTTTTTTACTTTCTTTTGCTTTAAGAAAGGGGAGGTTGTCTGCGTAATTGAAAAAAAACCTGATGGTTGGTGGATAGCTGAGAACTCCCAAGGAGACAAAGGTCTTGTTCCCAGAACCTACTTAGAGGTGAGTCTTTGTTGTTTATTCTTTTCTTTCTCTCCTTCAAAGCTTTTTTTTTTTTTCATTTTCTATAAAACATTAAGCTGTGTCCTTTGATAAATTAAGTAGTGAATAACTTGAGATAGACACTTTGCTTTAATTTTAGAAACAAGGCCTGGGAGCAACATCAGGAAATGTCCTTAGGCATGTGAGTGTTCCTGCATTATCTTACAGTGAAGATGCTTGTGGATCATAAAAATCAAGTCATCTGTTGTTTGTTGTAAAACATAACCACCATTAACTTTGTATCAACTTCCACAAATATGTGATACCTTACTAAAATAGAACATATTATATATGCATGTTTGTAGCTTTTTTTTTGTACATTTTTTTTTTCTGACACTAAAAAAAAAAAAAAACGTTTTTCCACACTACTTCTCTCATACAAAGTGGTTTCCTGCAGCTCAGTTTAGTTCTGATGTTGATGTTAACTCTTGGTGTTAACCAGACCCCATAAGTTAAGGGCTCCGTACCAAAAGACTGCCCCACCTCAGAGGCCAGTCACAAGTCCTAAAAGCCACCTGCAGCTAAGTGACCAGCTATAAATTTAGAGGTTTCCACAGTTTTTTTGTTGTTGTTGTTGTTGGTGGTGGTGGTGCTTCTTTTTTCTTTTCTTTTCTTTCTTTTTTTTTTTTTTTTGTGTGTGTAGAAAAGCTGAGATGTAGGCCAGAGGTGTAGGGGGTAAGAGGATTCACCAGAGACAGATGGGAAGTAGAACAGGAGGGCTGACTAAAATACAGGGCTGAAGGGAGCAGCAGGTGAGACAGGAGAGGTCTGCTGCAGCCACCTGAGTCAGCTCCTTGAGGGGGTGGGTGGGTTAAACTCAAGTGGTAACAGTGATAGCACTGAGACTTAACCCCTAGGCCACCAGGGAAACCTGGTTTCCACAGTTTTGATAATTTTCTAGGAGGACTCATAGAACCCAGAATTCCTTCCTTATGTTTACCAGTTTTATAAAGGCTACAACTCAGGAACAGCCAAATGGATGGGAGACATAGGCCAGATATTGGGAGGGGGAGGAAGTAGGGCCCTGTTCTTCTTTCCCTCTCTAGGAGCCATTCTCTCAGCACTTCAGAGTCACCAACAATCTGGAAGCTCCCTAAACCTAGGGGTTTCCATAGAGGTTTCATTACATAGGCGTGAGGGAATTTCCCTGTATTTCTGAGATGCCTGTTAACTGGACTAAAAGTCTCAATTTAGACAAAGCGTTTATTAAGTTAATCAAGATGACAATTCAGTCTGTGGAAGCAGTACAATGGATTTTACTCTGAGAACTGTTCCCATAATCACAAGTTTGATTTCAGCTTATAAGAACAGTGAGTCATTGACATGAAAAATGTAATTATTTTTGACAGGAGACTTCTGGGTTTTCATCTATAGCTTTATAGTCTTCTGTTTCCTAAGTTGATCTAAAGAGGTATCACCTATGTACAGAGGAGAGTAAATACTGGGGTCCAATTATTTTCCTGATTTCTATAGAATGCAATATGGAGAGGCAAAGGTTAGGTAGCCATTATTTAAATCTTTTTTACTTGGCTCCATGGTCACTAGTGAGGAGGTGTGTGTGAGAATTGGTGTGTGTGTATGTGTGTGTGTGTGTGTGTGTGTGTACAATTATTATTACATTTCCTTCCTTCAGATGGTTTTGCTCTCTTGCCTGTCAGATCAAAGATAGAGCTCCTAGAATATTCACTATATGTTCACAAATCCATCTTACGTTACACCAGGGTCATTCTGAAGGTAGTTTTATTGGTTGATTTTTGCATTGGGTAAAGACTATATTTAAATAATTTTTCAGCCCTGTGATAAAGATGGCCAGCAATCAAGTGAGGAAGGCAGTGAAGAAGATGCAGAAATTGGCGATAAGACTACTGAGGGAGCAGAAGAAGTTAAACAAAGGTAAAAAGGTGTGAGGGGTTATCAAAGTAGGCTTTGGAAACTTTCTTTACTTATTTTTAATTTTACTATAAACACTTCAAGAATTTCTTTAAATGGAAACATTTTGTAATTTTTGAGGATACTGCTTTTCATATTACTATTTGCTTAAAGATCATCACTGTTTTAAGTTTGTGATTATTTTTGATGCATGACATTGTTCTGTCTAGTTTCATCTAAACACCACTACCTTTGCAGAACTTACAGTTATATACTTTGTTATTTGATTATTGAAGTTCCTCACTCACCTTGCTAATTTGTCTTCCCAGAACTGATTCTCATTGGAGTGCTGTTCGGAAAGCTATCTCAGAGGTTGGTATCTTTTGTCTTGTTAGTACTGTCTCCTTTATTATCAAATATTTCTAAAATAGGACAGATTAAAAGCTGAATGGAGACTTTAGTAAATAGTATTGGCCTTAAACTGAGCAAAGGGCATGAAATATACAGAGCATAAGACATTATTTCTGGTTTTGTAAGTCTATGTACTAATATCTCTCAATAGATCTTTCTGTATGTATATATATATATATATATATATATATATATATATATATAGTTGATATATTTGATGGCTTGGAAATACCTCTCATTTTGCCCGAACTTACTATTATTTGGCTATATACTGATTTAAATTTTAGTTACTATTTGAAAAATGCTGAAAAACTCAAAAGTTCAAAGTATCAGTCAAAAAAATTATACAACAGAAATAAAAATGCATTATCTTATTCCCCAAACTAATCTTCATTAACAGTTTAGTAAGTAATCCTCCTGGCCTTTTAACCTATTTATCATTTATGCAATATGCTTTGTGTGCGTTTGTGCATGTGTACACATACAAAAAAGGCCATTGAGTTTTCAGTGCATATCAGTTCATGGTAGTGACTCATTTAGCAGAATGCCATAGAGCAGGACAAGAGTAGAAACATTTTGATGAAGGATGTGCAGGAAGGAGCTGTTCTGGAGCACAGAGCTCTTCCTTCTGGGACCTGCTCAGGTCTGTAGGAGAAGCCACAACTCAGGGGTGGCATCCCCTCAGGAATTGGGTTTAAGTTGCTATATTCTTCCGCTGAACTCTGTACATTTATATTTACGCTTATTGGGTTGTGGTGCTATAGTGATAAGTATTATAGAGGTGAGAAAACGTGCATGGAAACAAGCTGATTGACTTTGTTTTTATTGTCTTCAGCAGATAAACACTATTGATGTGTTAACAACGATGGGAGCTATTCCTGCAGGATTCAGGCCTTCCACTCTCTTCCAGCTTCTAGAGGAAGGTAACAGATGTCAATCAGCCACCACAAACTTTTAGTTAAATAGTCAAGGTTTAAGTATAATTTTTCTGCCGTAGCCAAATAAACTGCGTCCCCTTGTCTTTGCTGTGACACTGGAGAACATTCCTGGTCCTATCAGCGGCTAGTATTTTTACCTGTTCTCTGGCTCCAGCCCCTTTCCTTTATTTCAAAAATGTAACTTTTAACTATCTCTCCTGCTCCCCCTGATTCATTCACTCATCGGTAGTACTAGCATGCCTAGCACCTCCTGCCTTTAAGAACTAGCTTCTCCAGCAGAAATCTTCCTGGCTGCTTTTCTTCACAGTAAGTCTTTTCTGAAGGGTTATATCTAGTGGGTATTTCTGTGTTCATTCTTGGATTTCCTTCTTCTTGGAAAGTTTTGACCATAGCTCATTTTAAAGAGGAATGTTGTTGGAATGAGGGTCTCCTGTATACCCTGAGTTGTTATCTGTGGAAGAGCTGCTTGGAGGCTGCTCTGATAAGAAGACTCTTTCTGACCCTCCCCAAAAGTCTATCTTCTTCACATGTCCGTTTGTCCTTCCCAGAGACGCCTTCTTTGAGGACTGTAGGTTCCCCTATTCTCAATTGCCTTAAAAACCCTTTATGGTTCTCAGTAACTAGTTACTTTATTTTTTCTCTCTTTAAAAAAAAAAAATTGATTCCCTCACTAAGCTGTAAACTAATAAGGGCAGCAGCCATATTTCTCTGATTCACATTTGTGTTTCCAACTCCTAGAGTAGTGCTTGGCACCGAGTAGGAACTCCCAAACAATTTCTTGCACTGATAAATGACTTTATAGTAGGTTTTCTTCATGACTAAAATATGGAAGAGCCATTTAAGAATGTGTGCTAAAAAGTAAAATAAATGACTATATATTTTTTCTGAAATCTCCAAAAACTATTTATAGATGTTCTGCATTTTATAAAAATATATGACTGGATCATCTTCCCTATGGGGCAGATTTATTGGCCTGGAAATCTTTTAGATATTTCTTAAAGCTCCTTTAAAGTTCTTTGTGTTTGTATCTTAGACTTCCTACTGTTTGTTTTTTTAATGTAGAGTCTACATTGGTACATTAGAAAGCTAGCAAGAAGCTTCAGGAATGTGGTCCTGAAGTTTATAGCATAACATAATGAATTTTGTTTTTGAATTTCACTCCTTTCTTTGTAAGAAAATGAAAGAAAGACTGTTTTTGCAGGGACTCAGTTTCGAGCAAGTTACTTTGTACAGCCGGCACTCACACCTTCACAACTGGCCTTCCGAGACCTAATGTGGGATGCTAAAACAGGCACGGTGAGTATAGGTGCCATCAAAAAATCGTGACTTTCCCAGATTTTGTCATGGTTGAGAGTTATGTAAAATATATACAATAAATGTAAATTGGTTAATGCATATAGAAAGCAAAAAAAAAAAAAAGAGTTTCTGTATTTTCATTTTGAAACACATATTGCTAATTCCATAGCTGATATGAAACTTGGACTTGTCACTTTGACTTTATATCTCTTCACCATTGTTCTCTTGCCCCACTGTTACAAAGGAAATGATCTCTCTAGATATCTATCTTCATCATTCTTTGCCTAACTTCTTCATCTGTAAAAAGGGAATAATAACACTTCTAAAATGGAGTTTTTGTGAGAATTAGTGCATTATTATATGATGGGCTTGAAAATTGTGATTGGCACATAAGAGTCAATAACCATGTTAAAGGGAATCATTGTTATTCTTAGTAGTCAAAGTAGTGGTTATAATACTTTAATCAAGTAGGAATAATACTACTGCTTACTATTACTTAATAGTATTAAATAATACTATTTAATACTAAATTATTAAGCAGGTTAAATTCTTTGGGGGGGATGAGCTTAGAATAGAATACCTCTAGTAGTCCCAGTATTTGTATTAGAAAATCCTCTTGATATTTAATTCTATTATCTTCCTTTTCAGATATAAATACTTTTAGATATAAACCATATTAGAACATGTCACTGTTCTTCCTGCTTACCTTCTGTTTTTTATCCCTTCCTTCCCAGAGCCTCAAAAGAAAGACAGTCAAATTGCAGTCAGATTCCATGAGATGGAGTGGCACAAAGTTTTAGTGCAATAAAAGATATTTTTTATTGCAAGTCAACAAAGATGTTGTATGTGGTCTGTTTAGTAAGCTAGAACTTGAATAAATGGATTTAATCTTATGAACTTGTACCTAGAGAACTAAGTTTTCAGTTTTCATTTCTTACATTGAAAAGGTGATGAGCTGGTAGATAATCCTATTTTTGTGGGTCTGTGGTGAAATTAGTTATTTAAAAGGAAAGGCCCATGACCATAAAGTAGATGTTAAGAACTGAAGATGCTCTTTAGTAAGAAACCAGAATGCCAATTTATTTATTCATATTCTGAATTTTACCTGTGATGTAGCCTTGAATAATTACATTAAATTGTCAGCTCATTCTGTCAGAACCTCTCTATGGGAAGCCAAGGAACAAGGTGCATAAGTGCTTGGAAGGAGCTAGCTGGATAAATTAATGCTGGGTGTTCTATTCTTTGGTGATCTCCTACCCTTACTCACATTCTGTTGGAATGGGCTGTAAGAATGCACTTGAAATACAGTGAATCAGAGGTCGGGACATTTTAGCAGTTCCTTTCATCATCATTTTTTATTTACCCAAAATTGAAGATATTTAAGTTATGAATCTTTATATGAAAAATGTACCTAAAATTTTTGTTAAATCAAAACAACCTTTTGAAACTTTTCTTCTGTATGTATGTTTATGCATAAAACTTTGTTTTTTATTCTGTGTACATTTTCTTAAATATTTATGAAATACTTTAAAAGCAGATTTGTCTTAGAAGCCATAAAAGTAAACGTTTTTTATAACTCACTTTGCTCTCAGATTAGGCCAAGACCAAGTCGTGTTTCATTGATTCTGACCCTATGGAGCTGTAAAATGATCCCTTTTCCAGGAATGAGCCTTCAGGTTCTCAGTAGACATGTTCGCCTCTGTCTGTTTGATGGTAACAAGGTGAGCATACTGGGGGGTTAATCAGTTCATATCAGGGTGGAAAATATTTTGTTAATATACTGTATTAAACATATACCTCATGGCATCTCTTTTTCTTTTTCTCAACCTCTCTCTTATTGTCAGTATTGATCTGTAGGTATCTCTGCATGTATATGTGTGTCTCTTGAGGTTGATATGAGAATAATTTGACATGCATAATACTTGAACAGTACATTGGTTATAGTAGGTGTTAAGCATATTAGATGAGGGGTGGCGATAACTTAGGTAAAGGACGTAAGTGAATAGCAGGATATTTAAAAGGTGAAAACCAACAGTTTGGTGATGGATTTGCTATGGAGTTGAGAGGGAGACCTCGGTGTCTGGCTTCCATGTCTGGATGGATGATGGTGATAAGGAATGCTGAAAGCAGATCAGGTTGGGAGGAGTTAGCTTGTTCATGCTAGTATGTTCTACCTCCCAGTATGGAGAAAGTATGTGTCCTTTCATCTGCTCTTGTGTTATTGTAGTGACCCACTCCCATGTCTCACCACACAAAACCACTGCCATAAATGAGTCAGTAGGTGTCGTCAGCAGGCAAGGTGAGATTGCCTTCTCTTAGGTAGATTGGTAGAATGCATTTTTTTTTTACAGTTTATTTATTATTTCTTTCTGCCAACACTTATAAATGTAAATGAGATTACAGATTAGTAGAACACTTTTGCTATACTATTTTTCTGCTCTCACATATGAGAGCATAAGACAAAGATGCAATTTTATTTTTGATAATATCAAAATAATAGAGGTTATTTTCTGCAAAAATAATAGATGTCTAATTTCCAAATTGAGAAGTTATAGAACATATTTAGTAGTTACACAGATACTCATGTTGTTTACTTAAGAGTTTCTTTAATAAATTTAAGCCAACTTGCAAATAAAAGTTTTATTATTATACTCAGAAATAACACATAAAATTTTAATTTATACCTCAACCATCAGGCATAATTTAGAAAACTCAAGAGACTATTGCATTCTCACTCTTGCCATTGTTCTTCCTGATGTTCTCAGATTCCTTATTTTATCATGTTCTTTCTGTTTAGAGAACTAACTTTAGCTATTCTTTTATAGCTGTGAATTCAATGAAATAGAGAGGAAACCCTGAAAGCAGAGTAGGTTTGGAGGAGTTTGGGGGTTTAACTTTGCTGTTGTTAAGTATGCTTCCAACGATATAAGGAAAATCAAAATTGTATTATGAAACTTGTCAAATATCAACAATGAAGCCTATAATTATCAAGATTTTGCTGTGCTGACTCATTTATCTGCTATGTTTTCCTTCATTTAAAAAAGTGTTGAAAACTGACATTTGATTTCATTCCTACATGTGTGCATTTACATTTATACATGTATTTAAAAAGCCAACATTTTCTTATATAACTTCTTTGCTTGCATAATCACCATCATCACACCTCCATACTAAGAATCATTCCATATTTTCATCTAACACTAAAAACATATCCAGATTTGTTTTTATAGTTGGATTATTTAAATGAGGGTCCATGTGTTGCATTTTTTGTGCCATTGACTTGAAGCAACTAGGTCAGTTGTCATGAAGAATGTCTCCTAAACTTGATGATATAATTCTCAGTATTGTTTCTTAAATGTTATATTTTGTGGAATGATCTCAAAACCACATCAATATATATAATGCTAACGTGCTTTAACTATCTACTGCATACTCTTCCCTTATTTTGTTGTGTAGAAGTTACTTCTGTGCAACAGATTTGCTTTTTTAAACAATATTTAATTACATGTATATAACATATTTTGTTAATTTCTGTGCTCAGGGTTTTTTTTTTTTTGTATTATAAAGTTTTAATTTCTTCATCTATCTTTAGAGCATATTTTATTTGGAAGCTTCTGTGCTCTTTCCCTACTCTCTAGTAATGCTATAACTCCTGTCACTAGTACTATCTTGTACCCCCAACCTCCAACCCCTGTCCAGAATCAGACTTTATTATGCAGTTAAGAAGTTTTGATTTTGGAGGGAAGTTTAGATTTCAGTTTTCACAGTTTATTGTACTTGCATTCATAATTTACCATTAAATACTACTGAATTCATCATTAAATGCATTAAATGATTTTACTGTTAAATTAGTCTATGGACCTTGCATCCAGATTTTTGAAATGTAAAGATAAATTGATGTGATATTGGGCATGTGGAATATATTAAATGGAACCTACGCAGTGATAAAATTGCTTCTGTTCTGACACATGTAGTGATGTAAGTAACTGCAGAGGGGCAGGAAGTTAAATATAAATTGTAATTTAAAAACCTTCAGATTAAATTTGACATCAAGGAATTTGGCCCACGCAAATCTGTACGGTGGGGCATGGAGGCTTAAGTTAGCAGGGCTGGCTGGCAACTGGAAGTCAAATTGCATGATGCGTCCACTTCCTGCTCTGTTTCTCTTAGCTATAGACACTGCTGACTTTGGGATGGGATGGTTCAGAGTTCTCTACAACACAAATTCAGATGGGAAAATCTCATTTCAGGTTCTGAGCAACATTCATACAGTCAGAGCCACGTGGCAACCTAAAAAGCCCAAAACCTGGACCTTTTCTCCGCAGGTAAGTAATCTGTGAGTGAGAATTTCCCTTTCCTGTTAAGCATTATGTAATCAGTTTCTCAGGTGAGGCACTCAAAAGTTTATTCCTGAAATAACATATTTATGTTTAGGACATATTTTCTTTTCTTTTTTTTTTTTTAGGACATATTTTATAAAGACAATTTTATAAAGACCCAGACATGAGCTTTAGAGTCTTTAGTGTTCTTTGAGGATTTCAATAAAAATTACTTAGATTTCTGCCTCACCAAAGTTATGATTCATATGAAAGATCTCATTTAATGGATTTCAGGGTTCCATTCCAGCATATGACCTTTGATTAAAAATGAAAACAAAAAGATAAAATTTAGGAAGTGTTTTTCAAAAATGAAATCTCCCACTGTGCCAATTAGAACTGTGTGTCTTCAGATAAAACCAAGGGTGGCGCCCCGGGGTCTGGCACATCACACCCAGGTGCTGTCAAGACTGAAACAAAAAAGCCTGGAATGAGGTCAGCTAGTTTCCAGCCACTTAGTCAGTGTTACCTAGATGCCAGTGGAAATGAAGATGCCTTGATTTTTTAAAAAATATACTTACTGTTTGAAATCAGTTTTATTTTACTCTTTATCTACCTCCAAAGTTTTATTACTTTAGTATTTACTTTTCTCCCACTACTAATTTGGGTCCTGTTCTTAACAACCTTTCATTAACCCTCCTCTTACTGCATCAGAAGGCCTGGAAGCCTGATGGAGGTTTAGAGAGGGTACAGGATGTGGAGGAGACCCAGCCGCCTGCTTGTGTGCTACTTATATCCACATTTGTCAGTTTGATTATCTGAGCACCCTGCTGCTTTTATTTTGCCATCACACTAAAAAATTCTGCTCCTGCATCTCTGTGGATGTCAGATGTTTAGGATAGAACTTTCTAATGCTTTCCCAATATGAAATGAACTGTTTGTATAGGGACTCTACCTGAGGGGGAAATCAAATACTGTCTAAAAGGTGATGATATATTTTCCCTAAAAACAAACTTGAAAAAAACAAGAAAGTGTTTGGAGTCATCAAAAATAAATATGTGTTACTTTGTTGAATGAAGTAAGTATCTGTGAGGTATAAGGTATTATAAGGTATTCTTCCAAGGTATTATGGTTACTGTCAGTATTACCTGTCATTAGGGAAGTCATATACACATGCAGAATAGCGAATTATGATGTTGTTAGGGGAGGGAAGTTTCCACTCTGTTCATCCACAATGGTTGATGCTTTTACATCATAATGCATGTCTTTTAAAGGAACCATGGTGCTCTAACCACATGCCAAGTACTGTGGTAAGCTCCTAGGTGCATTACCTCATTTAATCCTGAGAATAGCCCCCTGGAGTGGGTACTGCTAAGTGCCACAAGGGCAGACTATAATGCTGTGGAGCCCCCAAGAGCTTCTAGAGCAGAGAAGGATGAAATTAATTTTGCTCCTTAGGTTTAGGAAAGGTCCTGCAGAAGAAAACTTACACATAAGGGATGAGTAGAATTGTATAGGCAAGAAAGAGGGATGTGGCTCTGAGGGAGAGGGAGTAGGATTAGCAAAAGGGAAAGAAAAGGAAAATCTACAAGGTGCGCACAGGAAAGGTGAGAAAATATGTGTATGAAGTCTTTAATTTTCATTCTGTTTCCAAAGAACTTTGGATAACATAAATTTCTTCTATACATGCAAACTTTCTAACACCTCTGGGAACCTAGGTACAGTACTTGTTTCACATTAGCCTTTACTCTGAGCAAAAAGTAACACATAAGTGAAAATTTTAAATATCAAATCATTGGTATAAATGAGTCCAATCCATCTGCTTTTTGTTTCCTTTAAAAAAACATGTCTTATTAAGCCAGAAAGAGAAAGAAAAATACCGGATGGTTTCACTCATAGCAGGAGTATAATGGACCAGGCGAGAAAATAACAAAAATAATGAACAACCATAGACCAGAGACATTCTGTGGGGGTGGAGTGGGGAATGGGATCAAAAACGGTGGGGGGGAAGGGAGGGAAATGCACGGGACTATGGTGGTGGCACAGGGGTGATTTGGTGATGGGAAACCCGTGGGGATTACAATTGAGATGAAAAAAAAAAATGTGAAAAATGATGTTAAAATAAACTTTTTAATAAAAAAAAAAAACATGTCTTATGATGCAAAAGCATCAACTATTTATGCATGAATAGAACTGAAACCTCCCTCCCATTTCTAATTTTTATGAGTAAGTTTTAATTTTTTACTATTTCAGGTTACTGGGATCTTGCCCTGCTTGCTTGATGGTGATTGTTTTGTCAGGTCCAATTCTTCATCTCCAGATCTTGGAATACTATTTGAACTTGGAATTTCTTATATACGCAATGTATGTTCATTGAAAGAAAAATTTTCTAATATATCAGTTAAAAGGAACTTTTTTTTTAAAAAAGAAACTTTTTTTTAAAAGTATATATATACAAGTAAATTCTTATGTGTAATAGTTTCAATTTCTTCAGGAATGAGAATGACAATGATTTTAATTTTATATGTAATGTTTTTCTTCAGTATCAGTAGCATTGAAAATAGAAGTACATTTGTTTACATTTATAACTTAAATGTCTAGTGCTTCTAAAGAATAAGTATAGAAAAGGATAGGGAAAGTGATGGGAAATGCTCATTGGTATTTTTGCACAGCGGTTTTACCAGAAAGTTGGATTAATTTATGTCACATAAACTACTGAACCAGTGGGTGTATGTATATGATCATAATTAAATGTTTCCACAGCCTAATAATAGGCTGGTAGGTGTCGTATATATAAGTGCTTTTAGGGTAATATCAGTGATATCACACCACCCATTTATTTCTTTAAAGCAAATCTATACATATATATTGTGAATGTGTAAGACAGGAGGGGGAACAGTCTCTACAAGTAAGCCGAATGTCCTTTGGCAGTTGACAGTCGCGATCAAGTTCTGAGCAGAAAGACCTTTGAATTATTTAATTTGTGCATTCTGTCTCTCAGTGATACAAAGCTTCATAATCCCATATAATATTAATGTGGTTTGAGATGATTCCACAAAATATAAAAAATAATAGTGGAGAATTATAGGGGGTAATCAAAAGAAATTTCAAAGGTAGAATTTTTATTTTAAAAACCCTTACTACTTGATCTGCAATTAAAGTGGAATTCTACTGTGTTTCACTTATTTTGTTATGAAAGTTATAAAAACTATTGTGAAAAATGATGATGATGAATTTTTTCATTTTAAAGGTACTAATAACTTTGTGTCTTACTTGGTATGTGCTTTTAGTTGACTGGTTGAGACACTAAGTTTTGTATTTCTTTTTATTTCCTAGTCAACTGGTGAAAGAGGAGAATTAAGTTGTGGCTGGGTGTTTCTTAAGCTTTTTGATGACAGTGGAATTCCTATTCCAGCAAAGTAAGTTATCTTTCTATTCCTTCCAAATGAATAATTGTGTAGGAATTCATTTTGAAGATTCTGGATACCTTAAGTTTGTAGATTATATATTTTATTAACATTTCAATACTTGTGAGGAGAGAGAGCTTCTGATGTTCTGTGAGGTAGTATATGTAAATAGCATGTAGTCTAATCCTGGGAGGTAGATGAGGAAGAAATTGTACATATACACTAGTTTAAAACATGCTTGCACTATCTGCTGAGAATAGTCTTTCAGTAATTTTGTACGGTATTAGCACATTTCACAATGCTGAAGCAAACGCCAGTTCTCTTTAACAAGCGGGAAAGCTGACTCTGCGGTCCCCAGGTCCTCTGTGACTCTGCCTTTCATTTGCAGGTGATTGAAACTTTGGTGGCAGTTACTATAGACAAACTTAAAATTTAAGGCCAGAAGACATACATACAGTGAAGATTGTTACCTCTAATATAGAAAGAGATTATCCAAAGAAAAAGATTATCCAAAGTTTTTAATGGATACAAAAAAGAATCAAAGTCCAGGCTATAAGTAAGAGATTCACAGAAGAGATATAAATGGGTAGAGGCTAGGATACTGATTAAGATCCCAGGTTTGAAATTATAAAATTAAGGCCTCTAGTCCTAGCTTTGTCTGTGTGATTCCTTAGCATCACCAAGCCTCAATTTCCCTCATTTTTAGATTGGGGTATTGTAGTTCCCACCCCAAAGGTTTATTGTGAGGATTGATTGAGATAATACATCCTGCCTCCCTGTGACTTTACTGACACCACAAGGGGGAGCACGGCCTCCTCCCTCAGGGCAGAGGGAAAAGTCCCGACTGCCTGCTGATGGCACCCCAGGGGCCAGCCAGAGGGCAGTTCATTCCCAAGGTGGGTGTAGAAACCTGGGCTTCTTGTGATTTTTTGGTTTTGTTTTGTTTTTAATAATATTCAGGATTTTTGGTTTTATTTAGTGGGAGGGAAAATTGTGTTTTCTCCATCTCTTCAAAAGTGAAGGCACAGCTATTTTTTTGGTGATATGAGGCCTATGTATTGCTACAGAAACATTTCCACTGTCTACTATTATGTACAAAAGGAAAGTTACAAAATAGTATGTATATCATAATTTCTATTTTTGTTCATGAGAAACTGTGTACATATGTTGGGATGTGTCTGTGTAAACTGTTTTGCCTCTAAGGAACAGAACTGGGGAGGTGGTACAGTAGGGCTTTTTACTTCTGATTTTTATGTTAGCATAGATAGGAAAGCATGTGCTGACTTGGGGATTTACTGTGTATGTGCATATATATTGGCATCTTCATAGAAAGAGATAGGGCAAGGGGCATACCAAACTGGGGGGGAGGGATGGGGACAGTTTTGTCTTTTTACTTGTTTATGTGTTTTTCAGATGTTTTATAACAATGACATGTTTATATTTTAAAAATAATATAAATTCATAATAGCTTTATTTCAAATGATGATTCAAGATATTTAAATTACCTATATAAAACTTTGTCTTTAACACGTTATTGAAGTCAAAGCATTTAAATGATATCAATTAATCTTTCCCATTTTAATGTATTTTCTGCAGTTCAGAGTTTTAAGAAAGAGACTGCTTATTTACTGAAGTGATATCTCTAGGAAGAACAACTTTCATTTTCTTTTACCAGTGAGACATAAAATGTGTGTGAATATATCTGTGCTAAAACATATATCATTCCTTAGTCTAGTATTTTAAAGTATCCATAACATGTATCATCATGATATATTATTCTTTTGTAGAACTTATGAGCTATTTTTGAATGGCGGCACCCCTTATGAAAAGGGGGTTGAAGTAGACCCATCATTATCCAGAAGAGGTATAGCACTTATGTGTTGCTTTCCTTCCTTTTTTAAAAAAAAAAGTAAACAAAGGAAAGATTCATCAGAAAAAGTAGCTATATCAAATAAGCATAACATTCTTCAATTGAATTCACATTTTCAAAAGCATTTTATTTGACACTTAAATTTTACTCATTTTTAATCTGCTCATTGTCTTGGTAGCATAGATGAGACTAATGTAGGAAAGCAGGAAGCATGAGGACTCTGCATTAACTCCTTTTCATTGAGCACTGGGCTAATACTTGTGACCACCACAGAATTGACAGGACAGGCTAATTTGCTAGGGCAAAGTATACATATTTGAAATCAGTATACACGTGCCAAATTGCCCTCTAAAAACATGCATGTCTTTCAGTGTGTTCACTGCCAGTGTGTTTACTGCACTGGGTAGTGGGAAATTGGAGAGTAAGATAATTATGGTCCTTGTCTCATGGGGCTCAGAAACCAACACACTGGACATTCTCCTTGTTACATGATTTAGGACATACAGCATTGCTGCTATCCTAGCAATGCAAACCCCACTTTTTAGAATGAGAAAGTATTTGGGAACTGGGAAGCATTTGATTGAATGCTCCAGCATTCAACCTGAAGTCAGATGTGCTTTTTAAACTCCATTTTGCTCTTTAAAATCTGAAAAGAATAATCTATGGTCAAAGCATATGGTGGCAACTAGAGTCCTGTTCGCAAAGAGCATCTCTAGCAACTCTTTTAGGTGTGTGAATGACTTCTGCCTTTCATGCCATTCGGCACCATGTGGTCCTGAAAAATGCTTTGTTTTATTATACTTAATGTCCCAAGCACTTAATTTCCACATTTCTTGTAAGCCCAAGGGAGTGTTTTCCATCAGATGATGACAATGAGAAGACAGCCTCAACTTCTGGTAAAACTGAGATCTTTGAACAGAAGATCAAGAAACTCACTAAGGTTGGTATCTACTTTTGTCTGTCCAGTGGCCGTAGGGGCATTCACCATTTATAGACCATTTCTGCTCCTTCTAGTTTTGTCAGTTATTTTTTTAAAATTTGTCTGCCAATTGGGAAATTGAACAGTGATAAGTTCAATTTTGCTTATTCTCATGTCTATTGGCAGTAGTTAACTTAAATCTGTTGAAACTCCTGATTAAATGGGGCTTATTGATCCTAACTTAAGGGCTTCTTTTAAGAATCAATTTTGTTGTAGTATAATTTACATACAATAAAATTTACCCTTTTCTTTCCCAAGAGTATGTCATAAATGCAAATATTATGCCAGGTAGATGGTGTTATATGTCACAAAAGATGTGCTGGTTGACTAGTAAGACCAGAGAGATTGAAAAGGTTTTGAAGGACTGAGGAGATATGATGATGTGGAGAAAGGAACTTCCTGCAGAGGGACAGAGTGGACAGAGGAATGGAAGGAGGAGCACGGCCTGGGAACAGAGACCGATGCTCAGTGGCCCCAGTGTGACCTGCTCATTGCTCAGAGATTATCAAAAAGTAGGGAAAGAAATGAGCACTTGGCATTCCTGGATGGTTGCTTTCCACATTCTAGACCATGCTCTTTCTTTAGCTATCCCTTGCTCTTATCTCTAATACTAAAATATATTTCATGATTATAGCATTACAGTTAAATCTTTCAGTAACCATTAATAATGTGTCATTGTCATTATTCATTCTCTTGGCTTTGTCTTCTCTTCCCAACCTTCCTCCCCCACATTGGATGTTCATAGCACCTGTAAATTCCCTCTTTTGGCCAATCTTTGTTTGGAAAATTATTCTTTTTCAAGATTAAGAAAGAAGAAGTACAGCAGCAGTCTTTGTGAAAGAAAAGCCAAAATCCTGTCAGGCTTCATTCTTCTTACCCCTTCAGCCTCCCACTGTTCATCTCATTGATAAGCCTCCCAGAAGTCCTGAAGGTCTTCCAAGCATGTCTTTCAAGTAGAGCTTTTAATACTACTTCTTTGGCTCCAAATACTGGTTTGCAGGTACTTTTTACAATCTGTAAACCAAATATAATGACATGGTGAGGTGGGTTTCTTTCCAAAGCCATGAGTGGGTTTTCTCTGCCAGTTTTTTATAGATGGGTCCTAAGTCCTAGACTTTGGGAACTGAGGTACCTGTTTGATTTTACACCACAGTAGGAACCCCCCCAAAAAATGTTTATTATATAATTTGAAAGTACAGAGCTTCCTGGTTGTGTAAATGTATACCTCTCAGGAATTCTGCCCTCCCTCCTGCTGTCCCTGGGCACCCCTTGCCTTGTCTTGGCAAGTGCTCTTCTCTGCCTTAATCCATGGAGATTGGAATGCTGTATTGAACAGCCATCCCACTTTAATGTGTTCTTTTTTCCCCCTCTTTTGCTTCCATTATATTTTTGCTAAAAATAAATGAGGTAATAGGGTTGTTTTTTGTTTTTTGTTTTTTGTTTTTTTGCCTAAACTCACTACTATATTTATTGCACTTCTCCCACCAGAGTTTGCTGGTCTATCTGTGAAGTCAGAAGTATATTTCTGCTTCTATGGTTCAGCCAATTTTTAGCAACTTAGAGTTCTTTTTTTTTAGTCATCTTGGGTTTGTGAAAATCATATTTCCCAAAGAAAACTCTAGTAAAGAGCAAGGCTCTTTGCCTTCTATTGTGGACACTTCTAGAAGGAAAGGAGTGCCCATACTGTGGGAGAACCCAAGGGCTCTCTCTAATGCAGACTGGAAGTGATGCCTGCCAGGCAGAGAGAGTGGGTGGTTCTGTGAGAGAAGTGGGAAAATGGAAGGAAGGAAAGCTCCAACCCTTCCTCTGGCAAAATCAATGACTGTTCTTCAGCGTGAAATACGAGTTTGGGCATGCAACTCAACACTGCCCCATGGAGCATACACTAGAGGATGAAGAATAACCTTTGGAAATCACAACTGGTACCCTGAGAAGGCATCAAAGGTGGCATCAAGGCAGCTTAAATGGCCTCCTGTAGCCAGTCTTTGAAACCCAAGGCAGATATATGCCAGAGCAGAATTTTAGCAAGGCTGGAAAAAGATCATTTCTGACTGTGTACAAATTCTCTACCTGAATGTAAGTGTGGTAAGAGAAGCTGTCTCACATTTTTGGATGTTTCTAGAAATGTAGGGTTAAGGAGTGGTCAAGGATATTTATCTAAATTCTATGAAACTGGTAACCCGTGAGGCTCCATTTCTCCTATACCATTATAGGGGTTAACATACATTCTGTTCTTTTTCAACAGACTGAATGCATGTTGCTTGTGTGATTATTTTTTTTTCTTTATAAAATCTCCTCCTAGAAGTTAAAGAATAATTACAAAAGTTAAAATTTCATAACTTTTGATAGTTTTTCTTAGCCTAAAGACTTCTTCCTCTTTGAGAGAAATTGTTTACAAGATTTTCAGAATTTCCTCTATGGTCCTCCTTCATGCTTAGTGACAGAGCTTGTGTGTATCTAAAAGCAGCAGTTAGGAAATATATCTATAGAATAATTCAAGGTATTTTCTCCTGAGATTAACACCTATGCTCAGTATATCCTCAGCAAGTATTTAGTGTGTTATGTCAGCATTTTATAGAACACTCATTTGTCATATTTCCAGATTATTATGTTGAAATTTTGTTTCTATTTTTTTAATCCCAAGTATTTTATTCTTTTTGTGCTTATCATGAGGATTATATATGGCATCCTGAAGTTATAATAATCTATTTTAAATTGCTGTCAGCTTAATTTTAATATTGAAGTTTTTTCTGGGTTTGAGCCTTATTTTGTGTTAGACTTTGCACATTCTTCACTTACATCATTTTAGTATTTCTAATGACTTTCAGAAATGCAGTTGTTACTATCTGCATCCTATGGGGAGGAAGAGGGATCAAAACAGGTTAGGGAAGAGCATAAGAGACTATGGTGATGTTCACGGGAATCTTGGTGGTGGGAATTTTATGGGCATTAAACCTGAGAGGGGAATGAACAACGATGTAGGAAATATAAAAATTTAAAAATAAGAAAGAATTTAGCGCAGCTCTACCACACCCTGCCATGTTCCTCTAGCACCACAATAGTCTGAACTCACACTTCCTCTGCATTCGTCACATCAGGTGGGGTGACTAAATGGCTTTGTTAAAACTTGTAGCTAACTAGTCCCTTTCTTTCCAAAGCATGAAATTGATGACTATTCATTTTTATTTGACATTTAGTATGGGTGTAGTATGTTAAAATGGAATTACAGGAATGGCAATGCAGAGTTGAGACTTAAAAATATACACATAAAAATGTTATCTGAAGCTTAAAGTGGCCAGTGGCCAGTGGATAATGGAAATTTTCCTTAAAATTATTAGAATTTCTGGGCCCTCCCTGGTGGCCCAGTGGGTTAAAGCACAGCACTGAGAAGCTAAAGCCACTTCCGCATGAGTTCGATTCCTGCCTGCCTCAGAGGTGACCACATGGCGTGGCAGACCTCTCATGACTTGCCCGCTGCTCCCCTCAGCAGTGTACTTCGTGGATCTGCCTGTTCTGCTCCTCACTCTGTCTCTGGTGAAGCCTCTCACCACCCCTGAGCCTCTGGCCTGTACCCCAGTTCTGTATGAACAAATAAATAAATCTTTAAAAAAAATTATTAGAATTTCTTCAAATAATAAAACCAAACTTGGGGCTGTTCATTAAAGTAATAATATGCATATTTAAAACACTTAGATGATATAGCGTTGTTCAGTTAATACATTTTTTTCTCTTTTAATAGTCTACTGCCAGAAACATTAATTGGAAACATGTGCTCCATTCATTTGTTGATATTTTATCGCCAAATTCTTGGAGATGCGCTCCTGAAAGATAGGATGAACATGCAAAGTACTGGTAAGGGGTCTTTGCAGTTTTCTTATGTTTTCAGGAAATATAAGGTATGTTGATCCATATCATCTACTTCTGAAGGTGACACGTCTAATAAAATAGAGCAGCATCAATGCTAATAAACTACTTCAGATGCAACACCTTGTGCTTAGTGTATTTCCTGCGTGAGCTCAGACAATGTAGATGTTTTCACACCTCTGATTCTGGAAGGCTGAGATCCTAAAACTCAGCTATAATTACACTTTTCCTTAATGTCTCTAAGTAATGTGATTTTATCATGTACTTAATATGTGCATCATCTCTTTGGGGAGAGATTGAAATCACCCACAGTAGTTGGTTCCTAGTGCAGTATACAATGGCATAATAAAAACTGGTGAATCCAGGTAAAAGGTTTTGAGGAATTCTATATACTATTTTTATCCTTGCAGCTTTTTGTAAGCTTGAATTTTCTTCTAAATAAAACATTAAATAATGAGTTTTAAAAAAATCAGTGAGTTGTCATACATGATTGAACTTGAAAGAAGAATCTGTGGGCTATAAGAATTTCCTCCCCAAAAAAGTTTAGTTTTATTGAGCAGTCTTTGAATTCAGTCGATGAGCATGCAAATATACATTGGGTGCCAGACACTGTGTTAGGCCCAGTGATGTGCAAGTCAGGCATGGTCATCCCTACCTAGTGGAGTAATGGGCCTCAAATGCAGCATTACATGAATAATTCTTTTCAACCCTTTAAAATAAGTGTTTGAGGTCCCTCCCTGGTGGCGCAGCATTAAGAAGCTAAAGCCACTTCCTCATGAGTTCTATTCCCGCTTGCCCAGAAGGAGATTCACATGGCGTGGCAGACCTCACCTGACCCGCCCACTGCTCTCCTCAGCAGTGTACTTCGTCGATCTGCCTGTTCTGCTCCCCTCTCTGTCTCTGTGTTTGAATGAAAATACACAGTAAAAGCATACATTAGGGGGACTTGAGTGAAAGGGTGTCAAAGTAAAGTATGAGGAAAAATAAGACCTGAGAGAGGAGTTGGAAATGTGGAGTAGCCCTCCCTAGTGGCACAGTGGGTTAAAGCGCAGCACTGTGAAGCTGGCCATGGCTGCTTCAATGCAGTTGAATCCCTGCCCCGGAGGTGATCCACATGGTATGGCAGACCTCTTGTGTTTCGCTTGCTGCTCCCCTCAGCAGTGTATTTTGTCAATATGTCTGTTTTGCTCCCCACTTTGGCTACGGTGAGTCCTCTCACTGCCCCAGTATCTCTGGCCTGTACTGCATAAATAAATAAATCTTTAAGAAAAAAAAAGAAATGTGGAGTGGTGGATAGGGGAGTATTCTTTCTGGATAGAAAGAGCAGCACACCTGAAGACCCAAGGCAAGCAAACATGGGTGTGTTGTAGAGATTGAAATTGACAGCAGGCCAGGCCAGTGAGGTTAGAGCAGAGTGAGAGAACAGAGAGAGTCTTAGGGTGGTTTAGCCATGACAGGTGGAATTTATGATTAGATAGGAGTCTTCTCCGAGGACTTACCACTTAGAGAGATGGAGAGCTCACTGTCAGATGCACAGACTTTTCTAAGAGACTACTAATAACTGTGAGAGAAAGATAGTCCAGCCTTTTAATCATCACTTGTCTTTGGATTTATTGCAATGACTCAAAAAAGTCAAGAATGACATGACTTCTTAAAGATCAGGCTTAAAGTTTCCCTATAGGCTAGGAGGTTACTCAGAATTATTGCTTTTTTCGAATCTGACCATCAGATATAGAAAAATACCTTTTTACTACCGAGGATACAAGATTGTAGAATCTATTGCCCTTACCATTTCAAAAGTGTCTTTCCTGGAGTGTTTCTTTGCATAGGTCTTTCCTGTGCGTCTGCTTGTTGTGGAATAAGGATCTCCTGCACAGTATTCAGATGTGTGGCTGGAATCCTGGCTTCAGATTCTTTGCAGTTTCATCTGCCACCATCCATTGACCCCAGACACTGAGGCCTCCTTCCCTGGTACTCAGGAGCGGGCGCCTCCTGTTCAAAGATCCCTTGTACTGTCTACAGTTGTGTCATGAGGAGAGCACAGATGAACAGAATGGCTAATCTTATTCTGTTCATATTCTCTAACTTCCACCCTAAAATCTTCATCTACTGGGCATAAAACTCATTTCAGAATATCATGGTGCATAGATGGAGGGGTAGAGGAGGGGACAGCTTTGAGCTTTCCTAGAAGTTAAGAGCATAGAATGTATTATTAACAAATCATGTGGCACAATACTTTTAACCTGTATTGTTTGTGAGGTAATGTTTTTATGCCTAGTACAGTAAAACACGTGGGATAAAATCTGTGTAAAATCCCTTTATTTTTTGCCTTTCAGAGTTAATTAGTAACCCCGTGTTGGCCACCTTCCCGAAGCTCTTGGAGCAGCCTGATGTGATGGATGCACTCAGGGTGGGTAGCGTCCTCGTGGTGGGCACTCGATAGCTTCTGAAAGTGACTCTACCCACCATGTTAGTGAGGGACTGACTCCTGCTCACAGATTTGGTTTGGTTTTTCCTCTTGGGGTGATTTCTTCCATCAACCCTGTGAATAGCCTAGCTAACTAGGTCTTGTCCTTCCCTTCCTAGTATGAACGTTGCTTCCCAGGAGTTCTCATCCTTGACCAGTAAGCAGATAGAGTAGCTGCTAAGTACACTATGGCAATTTCTTGCCTGTCATTTGTTCCTTGACTTAAGATGGCCAGCGAAATGATCTGTTAAACAAATCAATTGAATTTTCTAAGGAGAGAATCAGGGCTTGTGTGTTTTTCATTTAATTTTACATATCCGGTCTACTGTAAGAAATAGCTGCCAAACATTGTGAAACCCTATGAAACTTCCTACCTTCAGATACTTTTTTAATTCAAAAATGGCAGTTTCATAAAGCTCAGGCTAATATGCCTACAAGGAATGAATATTAAAAGACCTGTATGCCTACAAGGAATGTACTCGGGTAATGTGGCAGGTGCCCCAGGCATGTATATCAGGCTTTTGAAGACTTAAAGAAAGTGAGAGATAGGGGCAGGAACTTTAAGAGGTCCTGGGTGAGGCGGACTTAGTAAAAGGTTGGGGGCCCTGGAGGGACCTGGCATGCTAAGATGAGGTGGA
This sequence comes from Condylura cristata, assembly GCF_000260355.1. Lineage (NCBI taxonomy): Eukaryota > Metazoa > Chordata > Mammalia > Eulipotyphla > Talpidae > Condylura > Condylura cristata. Next base: position 2,152,464 of record NW_004567121.1, read on the forward strand.
AAGTGAAAGATGGAAGGGTCAGCGTGAACGAACATTTTGAGGCAGGAAGGACTAGGGCGTGTGCGTAAGGAGGTCGTGAGGCATGTTTGCATGTTGGAAATCGTCAGTAGATGGGCAAAGTCACTGTGAGTGCAGGGTGTGGAAAGTGTGGGTGACGTGCTGTGGAGAATCTGACAGCACACGAGAGGACAAGCTCACACGCAGGAGGGAGGTCATAGGCGCCTGACAGAGAAATAGAAGGAGATTATCATTCACAAAGATTTTCATTCCACTGATACTGATTGCATGTGCTGGTTTGACCAGAGTGGGGGTTGTCAATAGTAACAGTGACATTTGCAGCAGAAAGTCTTAAGAAAATGTTAGGGCATGTGATTACCCATGATTTCAGGCATTCATTTGGCACTGCGGCTAAGTAATACAAAATTTCTTTCTTCCCCTATTAAGTCATAAGTTTCATATTTGCTCATTACACAGAATATACATACATTAATTTATTCAGCAAATATTTCACACTGTGCTAAGTGCCAAAATTTGTCTCAGTGTGTGACAGTCTCAGAATTTGGATGTTGCTGTTGGGAGGAATCTGAGAGCTAATCTAGTCTTTTGTTCAGCTGCAGGTGATATGTAAACAACTGGGATAGGAGCACATAGGCACTGGAACAATGGTCTGGAATGATGAGCCTGGAACTAAGCATGTTCCCTCCTCCACGGCCCCCCACTTACAGTCTGCTCAGATCTAGTCTGACTTGTACATACCTCTGTAGAATTAATTGAACTCTGGGTTTTGTTTTTATTTCTTTCAAAGTTTTGTGAAAGTTTCATTTCTGTCTTGCTTTAAAAGGTATATCTTATTTTATTGTTCACGTAATGCACATCTGTTACTGATGTTTGTATGGTTGTATTAATATTTCATTGATCAGCTCTTTAATTAGTTTTGACTTATAAGAATCATGGTTTCTGGGGTGTCTTTCTCCAGTACTTCCCACCTAGTAACCTGGTTCTGATCTTTAACAGTATTGCCTGATTACAGATTCACTTCTTTCGTGTACAGGTTCTATTTAGGGTTCTTAACCTCAGCCTTAAGTATAAGTACAGTGAAGCTGCAGAAGTGTGGCAAGGACTTATGAATACTCAGATTAACATAATATTTCTGTTTGCTTTTTAGAGTTCATGGGCTGAGAAAGAAAGCACATTAAAAAGATCAGAGAAGGTAATATGAACTTACTATTGGCAGTACTCAGTGTTTGCTTGCACATTCTAATAATGCCTCTTTTTTAAGCTAAAGTAGCCAGTCATCATTCTTGTTGTGCAGTTAGTTAAACTGTGTCATTACGCTTATAAACATACATGGGTGGTTGTTTTTTAATGTAAAAAGAAATTCTTCATCAAGCCAGTATTTTTAGATGACTGAATTCTTTTTAATTCAGGGAAAGTTTCTAAACCAAAGTCTCCCTGTTGGCTATCAAATTTCTATTATTTTTTAAAAAATCCCTCTAGCTCTCAAAGTGCATATCAGGTATGGAGAATGAAAAAGAAAATTCGTCTAAGCTGAAGGCCTAGTGCATTGACATAACCCAAGGCACATGCTTGCCTGGCCAGAGAAGCATGGTCATTACTCAGGAGACTGGCGTTAGTCAAGGAGTTCCAACCCAAGATGGGTAGACGTCTTTGTAAGGGGCCAGATAGTAAATGCTTATGGCATTGTAGGTTATAGGTCTCTGTCACAACTATAATATTTAACTCTGCCATTGTGATCCGGAACCAGCTGCAGGTGATATGTAAACAACTGGGATAGGAGCACAGCTATGCTTCTGTAAAACTTAATAAAAGGGGATGGTGGGCTGCATTTGCACCAAAGGCCATAGTTTTTGAATTCCTAACCTGAAGTATTAATTATTTGCAAGGAACATGAGAGAACAAACAAACTAAAAACTAAACATTGACAAAAACTGTATAGATACTGTATATTTTTAACAATTATATCCTTATTTGAGCTTCTTTTAGCCTGTACCTTTGCTAAAGGTACAGTGACCTTTGCTAAAATTGTCAGGTTTAAGGCTATTCCAATCTATCAGCGGACAGGTGCTGGGCCTTAACCCTTAGAAATGACCCCTCCACACACCTTGAAGGGATTGCCACGTGTTCATCTCTCCACCTCAGTCTGCTGCACACTCTGAGGTTCCCACCCAGTCTACCGGTGTCAAGACTAAGTGACAGTGTGGACATTGTGGTACTTGGTTACCTGGGGAAGATTTCACAAGTTTTTATTCCTTGGATCTTCTTTTTCTGAATTCCATGCAGAATGCTTGTCACCCATCTCTCACAACAACTTGGCAATTTATTGTTGATATGCTGGGATCCGATGAGGTAGACAGAGCAGACATCAGTGTCCTGGTTCTGTGGACCTGCAACCATCCCCTTGTCTCCAGAATTAGATTCAGTACCAGGGTTTCCATGACGGATTGTGTGAGACACCTCGGAATTTCAGAGACACCCTGGTCTCAAGGAGCCACTCACAGACCATCAGGGAAAGCTGCGTATCTCCACTGCGATGACTCTTGTTTGCTTCCCCCTCGAGGGCGCTCTTTCCTGATTGGTGATTCAGAGCGTTAGACGGCAGGCATCAGGCACCGCCGTTCATTCCACACAGGGCTCATCGTTTTAGTTAACAGAGTTCATAGGATTTAATACTTAAAAAATAATGATGTAGAGCCCTCGTAATTATTTGTGGTTCTGTCTTCCCAGAGAGACAGAGAGTGCCTGAAGGCAGCGTTTCTCCTGGTGTATCATGATTGCGTGCTCCCTCTTCTCCATTCCACGTTCCTGCCCCCCTACCGGTGGGCAGAAGAAGAGACTGAGGCTGCACGTTGGAAAATCATCGCCGACTTCCTTAAGCAAAACCAGGAGAATGAGGGCGCCCTTCAAGCTCTGCTGTCACCAGATGGAGTCCATGAACCTTTTGACATTTCAGAGCAGACCTATGACTTCTTGGGTGAAATAAGAAAGAATGCAGCCTGACGGAGTGGCCTCGCCCCTCAGCTTCCTGATGAATCTGATGGACTGTTTGTGATGACCTGAAAAATATGACAGAACCAAAGGTAACCATCAATAACAACTTAGGTTTTACTTTTTTTTTAAGACCACATTTTGTAAGAAATATTTGCCCAGTAATTTGAATATGTTTTAAAACAAGATAAATTTTATGAGGAATACTATATCTAAAGGTAAAGAGATATTTTTCAAAAACCAACTTAAAGTTTACTGTATGTATAATTTGTATAAAAGTAAAATTTTATCGAAGTTATGATTATTCATGAAAAAAAAGTCTAGTATCCAGAACATGTACATGTGCAGTTATAGCTAATAAAATTTTATGTCATGAAATGAAAGGGGAATCAGTTTAATTTATTTGAAAAAGTTGTTATTAATCACTTAATTTAGTTCAATATTTGAATGAGATTTAACCTATTAGATATAAAAACAGAATCTAGTTTTTCCTTTTTAAGTCTATGTAAACACTCCTTCAAAAAAAATAGAGAAAACTTTAGGCTTTGGAGAGTAAGTAAGCACACCCCATGTCTTTATGCTTTGGGGAGTAGGTAAGCACACCCCATGTCAAAGAGCAGAGGTCCGTTGTGTCCCGGTAAACTGGTGGCTATTGGTAGCTGTCTCAAGCCCTCGACTTCCATAACATGTAGTTTTACTGTGGTGACATGGCACACACTGAGCCCACCGTGTGTGTTGTCAGTGACCTAAGTCAATCCTCGCAGCTGCTTTAGGCGGTAGGTACTCCTTTCCCCTGTGTTACTGCTGAAGAAACCAGCCAGGCAGGTGAAGTAACTCACCTACCGTCAGAGGTAGTAACACAGTTAAAATTCTGGTAAAGATACCATGTATAATTTTCTCTGCTTTAGGTTGGTCCCCCTCATCAGCGCAACCCTGTAAGAATTACTTGTGAACATAAACATGAGAAGGCTCTTGAAGAAAAGACAATCAAAGTAGAAAGTTTATTCCAGAGAATCAGAAACCAATTGCCATAGTGGTTTGACGCATACTACCATATAGGAGGTATTCATTTTTAGAGACCTTTCATACCATGAAACTTCTGTTATCTTAGTTATCTTCCCCTAAACCCTTCACCTGAACTTAATTTGAAAGGTCTTCACATCAGAATTAACATGGTGAGAAAGGGTGACAAGAAGTTTGCCCTGGGAGAAGAGACTCCACTATCCAAGAGCTGACTTCTGCAGAGCCCTGCCCGAGTTCCCCTCGGCCACCAGAGCCTGGGGAAGTTGTGTTCAGACCATTCATCTGCCCATAACTGCAGCTGCACGTGCCTTCCTAAGGTAGTACCCATCTTTTCTGGGACTGTGGCCCTTCAGCTCCTACTCAGCGGGAGGCTTTTCCCTTTCAAATGGAGGTGGCCATCGTGTAAGGGACATCATCCCCACTCTGTCACTGACTGCCACCTCTTAGGCCTCTGCAGTCAGAGATTGAAGGAACATGAAACATGTCACTCCCCATAGTGAAGGTCATTTTTCCATAGAATTTTTAAATACTAAGTGCCACCTTTTAATGTTTATTTTTAGTCATTTAGCTTACTAGCTTTAAGCCAAGGGTGGGGCATTTTGAACGAAAGGAAATATTACTAGCGAATTATTTTCAATGAAAGGAGAGCACTTTTTTAGAATGTGTTTTTGCAGGCTGTCTTCCGTGTTTGGAATGTGTCATGATGCACGAATGCAGGCCACTTTATTGTTTCTGACACAAAAGGAAAATATGGGGATATGAATGGAAACAGTTTCAGTGATGTTTAGGCTGAAAAGTGTGGCACAAAGGCAGTCTACCAGGAGGTGACACCTCAGCAGGGGTGAGAGCATCTCAGCCATTGAGAGACTCCACCTCTGCCTTCAGTCAGTGGAATATTTTTCAGAAAAAAACAATGAAACCTGACTGGCTTTTTGAATGTCACTTTTTAGCTTCCAAAACAGGAAGGGGTTGTCAGGAAGCCAAAAATATCCTGGAAATGAGTCCTGGGGGTCTGTGTCAAGGAGTGTGACTTGGCATCACACTAAATTCATCGAGAACTGGAGGTGGGAGCAGCAGGGCGACCAGCAGGCCTTTCCTGAGTGACCACACCCGCGCCTACCTATGAGGCCAGGGTCTCTCCACATCAAAACGGGGCAGCGGCAGGGCAGAGCAGAGAGTCTAACTGTAAACTCTGTGGCTCTTTAGCCCCAACCTCTTAAAATGGATGGAAACTCCTAGCCATCAGGTCTGTGGGGGATGAATAATGTTGTAATTACCAGTTCCCTCTTCTGGTGCTTGTACTAAATGGTGAGGGGACTTTGGTGCTCTCATGTTCTAATGTAGGAGACCAGAACTACTCCCAAGGAACCACTTGAAATGTACAACACCGTGTACAGGTAGAGCAAGTTCAACTTGCCAACCCAGTTGCATTTTGGAAACCCATCAGTTGAACATGGGAGGGGCTAGAAGTGTCATCTGCCCATTGAGGACTTTGTCAGCTTGCAGCACTGTATGTAGGGTATCGTTTGCCATGGCCTGGCTCAGCTTCCTCATGGGAAGCCTTCCAAGTTGGGACATTTTCTCAGGGCGTGGAGGTGATCAGAGCTAGCTGTTGTCTCGCTGTTTTGTGTTCTGTTCCTTAAAACAGAGTCAGAGACAGAACGTCACTGTGCATCCAAGGTCTATAATTGTCTTTTGATTCATTCATTTATTCAGCGTGTTTTCATTGAGCACCCACAGGCTGTGAGGACACAGTGGGTCAGCACTGCCATGATCCTTGTCCTGACCAACAATGCATGAGGTAATCACACAAAAAACCATGAAGAATAGGTACAGAGAGCTAGAAGGGCCTATCACTGTGTCTTTTTATTGTAGTTACATTGACCTTCCAACACCACTGTGACCTGAATGTAATAACACCATGGCAGGAACAAAGTAAGCAGATGTATAGGTGTTCCTTCCTGTCCACATTTGCCCTGTCCAAACTCCACTATTTGACATTGGAACCAACTAGAGTCTAAGCAATTTGGGGATGAGCGCCTCTCTGACCCCCCGCCCTTGCCACTCAGGAACATATGAATTTGATAACTTGGTATCCTCCAATATCCAAACTTGCTATCTGAGCTTCCAATTTTTCAACTAAATGGATTTGGACAGGGAGGACTGCATAGGGTGATGGTGAGTGGTGAGTGAGGAGCTGTGCTGTCTCAGGTAGGAAATGGAGGCCTAGAGCTTTCTGACTCAGCATGCCGCTAAATGAAGGTATGCAGGTCTTCCTATGGCTATAAAATGGAAAATGGAAGCTATACTCAAACAGCTCATACTCAAGCTTTGCTAGTGTATCTGCTGCTTAGTCCTCTCCTGATGCTAAAGAAATAGGCTGGACCTTAACCTACTCATTTATGTCTAACTTGGTAGCAAATATTAACTATTGCAGAACTTTGTCCTTTCAAAGAAGCCACTTGTAGGATAACAAAGAAATGTTCCACATTTTCTGGCCCTTCTCCATATATGTCTACCTTTGGGTAACCCAAACATTATTGTATCTTGAGGCGTTGCTGGCGGCTGTCCTTTGACCCTTACAGATAAACACTGGAAGCTAGACCCAGTTCTAACTGACAGCCACAAACCATGGTCTCCTCCTAGCCAGGGCCTATCCATATGTGTTCTGTCTCCCCCATTTGAGTCAAATTGACCCTGATTTGTAGAAATATTAACTTTAGGAAAGGATCTCTCCTATCCAGGCTCCTCTTTCATGGGCATCTGCTACTTTTGCCCAACATCCATATGCTTCTCTTTGGGAAGCTTCACCCCACCCCCTTCTGGAGGAGACACTCTTTGACACACACACACACACATACACATATGCCTCACACATTTTTCACCTGACCCCATGAGTGGGCTCTGATTGGCTCAAGGAGATCAGCATATCCCATCTCTGGTCATGGTTGTGGAGCCAACAGAGAACAAATTCCAGAAGTGTACTTACCGGAGACCTCTTTGCTGCTCAGTGTAGTGAGAGAGGTGGGAAGGGAGGCTATGTGCTGCAGCAGTTTGGCTGCCAGGAAGGGCGAGCTTCAGGTGGTGTGTGCATGGGCATGGCACTGGGTGAGGGTAAGAATGAGCCCAACCTTGAGGACAGTAACAGCAGAGCTCGAAAATAGGAGATGTAGTCCTGGTGAACAGTATTCAACTCTCACCTAAAGATAATGTTCCCTCTGGACTTCTCACTTACCTGAGGTAATAATGGGTGGAATGGGTTCTTCTAATCCTAGCAATGGAAATAACTAAGGGATACAAAATTCTCTGATTTTCTCCTGACCTGTCCCTGATTTTTTTAGGCAACCAATAAATCTTTTCTGAAAAATATATAAAGCAGTTGGTGGGAAGAGAATGAAAAAAAGAAATAAGCATTTGTCTCCAAAGTCTGTAACTGGGGGTAGATCCAATCATTCAAAAATACCCGCTAAGGAGCTACTGGCAGACTCAGTAGGAACAAAGCCAACACCCCAGGGAAGGCAGGAGCAGAAGATAATCAATCTGCAAATGAATCAATAAATAAGAAAAATATTAGGTAGTGATAGGTGCTGTCAAGTATCAAAACAGGCTAGTGGACTTTCATATCTGGCCAAATAGAGATGAATATTCCACCTGTTCTAATACAACAAATAGCCCTCGGCAGAAGGAATGGAACATTTACCTGACAACCCTAAAAAATAAATGGGGGCAGGAGGTTCTTAGAAGGGAACCAGGATTTATAATACTACCAAACGAGAGGTGAATTCCCCATTTTCTTTCCTCTGACATCTCTAGGCTCTGACCCAGGGACAATATAAAATACAGAACTGTGTACAAACTAATTTTTTAAAAGCTCCAAAAGAAGCTCCTGGTCTGAGGGATGGGAAAGAGAGCACCTACGCATCAGAAAGAGCAGAGAAACCCTGCTTCTGTTTTTTTCTATTCTTCCCTGCCTTAGCCCCCAACCAATTCAGTGACTGGCGTGGTGGCAATGGCAGTGGCAGCCAGACAAGGAGCTGGATCTCTGACTAAAGGAACTGTGGTCCTACGAACATGGGGGAAATCCCTGTTGCATGTCCCTCCCCACTTTGCTCTCTCACTTTCTCTCTCTCACCCACATCAATTATCTGTCTATCTGTAGCCACCTATATATCTGTATCTCTATATTGTCTATATATCTACTACATCTGTTGTCTCTTGCCTTTTGGCACAGTAGAGTAGGAAAACAAAAACCCTGGCATTTTAACTAAAGGACTAATGTGAGAGCTGAGGGAGCAGAAAATTTGAGAAGGGAACCAGAACTGGGAAGTGGCAGGGAGGTCATGGAGAGCAGAGAGCCAAAGAAAGTGATCCCATAAGAACTCCTGTGTTCACCCGGAGCTGACCCTGCTTGGCATGCCAAGAGGTTTAGAACTGAGCTGCTCTCATCAAAACTAACACATACACTGAACATATCAGAATAGAACTGCAAGCCTCAAAAACTGACTGATGTTGTTCAGAGAAGACAAGTAAGAAATTGCAGCCTGAACCTAACCAGATTGATTGCCTGCTGAATCAAAAAGTCAACATTTTTGCAGGATTTTAACAAACTCATAACCCTGTAGCTTAATATTCAAAATGTCCAGGATGTAATAAAAAATTATTTGATGTTGAAGACCCAGGAAAATCTCAATATCTCTCAAGGGACAAGAGAAGAACAAAATCAAGAGACAACTCTGAAATAACTTTGAGGTGACACAGTTGGAATCAAGGCATTACAGCAATTATAATTACAATCATAGTCTAAGAGGTGAGGGTAAAGCCCCTTGAAATAAATAGAAAGAGCAACAATCCCATCAAAGAAATCGCATAAAGAACTAAATGAAGTTTTACAAAGAAAAAATAGAATATCAAAATGAAAGAATTCACTGGATGAACTCAGTAACTGATTGTAGATGATAGAGCCAGTAAGTATGAAGACTGTTCAATAAATGAATGCAAATTAATACAGAGAGATCAATATAAGTTGTCCAACATAACAACAGAAAGTAAATCAATTGGGGGAAAAAAGAATCCTCAAAATCTGTGGGACAATGTCAAAAGGTTTTTTAACGTATTAGTCATCAGAATCTCAGAGGGGAGAAAGAAGCTATAGTAGAGAAAAAAGAATGTTGAAGAAATATGGGCTAAAAATGTCTTAAATTTGGTAAAATACAAAAGGTTACAGATACAAGAAGCTCAGTGAATACCAGCTAAGATAAACTCAGGGAAATTCATGCCCAGACATATTGAAACTAAGGACAAAGAAAAAGATCTTGAAAATAGACAGAAGAAAACAGTATATTAAATATCGGGAACAACAATTTCAATGGCTGTGACCTTTCTCATCAGAAACCAGAGGCCAGAAGGCAGTTAAAACATTGCTTCAATGCTGAGCAGGAAAAAACAATAGCCTGTCTATCCAGAATTTTATATTCTGCAAAAATGTACCTTAAGAATGATATTGAGACAACAGGTAATCATCAAGAGACTTGTTCTAAAAGAAATGCTACTTTCAGGCAGAAGGAAACAATAAGATGTTAAAAGGAAGCCTGAGGTATTAGGGATGAAGCAACACAATAGAAATGGTAAATGTCTGGTTAAATATAATGGATTCTTTTAATTTCTTTAAAATATATGAGGGTTGAAAGTCAAAGTCACAGCATTGTCTGATGGAGTCAGTGTGTGCATATATGACATACCTGATAGTTACAACTCAATACAAGGGATGAAGGGACCGGTGTAGTCCCCCATGGATTCTACTTTCAACCTGAAGTGGCAAAATTGTCTGGTTAGGCTGAAAAGTTAACTATATGCATTGTAATTCTACAGCAGCTTCTAAACTAGTAATAAAAAACAGATGCAGTCAAAAGCTCTCATGATGAGTTAAAGTGGAATACCGAAAATATTCAAACCCACAAAAATGCAGGAAGGAGGAAATAAAGAAAAGAAAACACAGAAGAAACAAAAACCAATAAACAAATGACAGACCTAAATCCAAACATATCAACAATTACATTAAATGCAAATAGTCCAAGCATACCAATTAAAGGATGTCAGAATGGATTTTTAAAGAGAGGCAATTATAGGGTAGTCAAACACAAACACCAAAACCTGCACTGTAGATGGAGTGCTATAGGTAAGTTAAAGTGGGAAAATAGATACCATGCAAATACAGAGTGAGTTATCATATATGACACACATCAGTATAAACACTTGTACTTGCAGACATTTTTGGTGGAAATATCTATGTCTTAACCACTTTGAAAAATAGTTGCCATTATCTGCTAAAAAATACACATGATCCACAACTCTCCTCCTAAGGTATTCCCAATAGAAATGTATATATAGATGTGCCAGAAGATATATTCTAGAATGTTCCTAGCAGTGTTTTAGTTAGGAACCCAAACTGAAGGAACCTAAACGTTCTGTAACAGCAGAATGGATAATAGTGGCACATTCATGAACAGGATCCCCATGGCAGTGAGTGAAAGAGAGCAGCAGAGAGCCTCACTGGCACAGCACAGTGGCAGGACCAGGCATAATGGTGTCCACTCGAAATCAGGCCAAACCCGCCTTAGGGGGGAGGTATCTGGGGAGCAGGTATTTGGGGAGGCGGGTGGGAGAAGTGGGGGAAAGAAGGTTGCAACCTTCTATTTCTTGTTCCACATAGTGGTTGTTATGTTCTCTGGGTTTTGTACACCTCAACATACTATACCTTCATATAAAAAAAAATTTTTTTTGAAACTTTTTTTTTTCTTTACCAGAATGGAACTAGTAATAGGACAGGTGCTGGTCTTGCCATGGAAGAGTCAGAAGAGAGGTGATCTCAGCAATAAAATTAGACAAACCAGTACTTTATCAAGCATCTGCCAAAGGCCAGAGCTGCCCTAGATAGTCTCATATATATTGTCTCCTTTAACCCACCCAACTAACAAGTGAGAAGACCGAGGCAGCAATAACAGTGCGGACAGCTCCCGTGCTGCTTGGGTGAGTTTGGAATTAACTCTCATCCTCAGCCCTACGAGCTGGCCACCAGCAGGCCCTCTGCAGAGAAACCGGACCACCCTGTGGGCCTGGTGCCCCCTGCGACCTCACACCTGCACATGGTTTCAAGCGCGATGCACCCATAGCCCCAGACTGGAAGGTGGACTAAAAGGTGACCAGACTGGAAGGTGAGCAGCCGATGTGGAGTGTGTTATGTCTCTTCACAAATAATAAAACACTTCTCAGTTAAATGTAAATATTTAAAACATGCCCTTGTTTGGCCCCATCATCGTTTCCTAATATACTGGCTGCTTCAGAAGGCGAGAGTGGCTGTGACGCTGTCTCTGAGGGGCTCCTAGCTCTATCCTTACCTCCACTTCATAGATAGGGAATGAACCCGACACAGGGTGCTCTCCTTCTGCTGTGCCCACCACGCCGTGCCATCCTACAGCCCAGGAAAGTGACCCAGGGTTTACTTGCTATGTTTAAGAGAGGAGGCGGCAAGAGAGGGTAGGACTCACTTCCTCCCGCAGACCTGGGGGAAGGGCTCCAAGCTGGCTTGAGGTTTCTCTTGTGCCCTTTGCCTCTCCCTGCAAAGCCTTCGCTTTGGCTTCATGTGGTCAAACGCCCGCCCCTCAGTCTGGCTCTCCCCAGGCCAGGCAAAGGCCCTGCTGGCACTCCACACCCCCACAGGTCCTGGAAACACAGTGCCTTGCTAGTGAGCAGACACTGGCCTCTTGTACAGGACATCAACTTATCCCACCTCCCCTCGATACCAGGGTGTGGCTTCCTGCGTGGCTTGTGTGGGCAAGCATGAGGCCAGAGAGAAGGAAACCCAAACCCTGCAACCCAGGAAGCATCTGAAGTCCTTTCTGTGGCGTGGTTGATTTTAAGGTAGGGCGGGAAAGAGCTCAAATCTCCAGTGCTGTCTTTGGAGGAGTTGCTGTGAGCTGCTGCGCTAGGTCACAGCCACGGCCCAGACTTGGCCTGCAGGCAGGCAGGAAGGAGCGGTCTGGCCCCAAGCCCAGCTCCTCAGCACTGACTGGGAGTCCATGGGGGAGCTGGGGAAGGGCAGAGGGCTCACTGGAGTTTGGGACCACACGTGGCCAGCTGGCCCTTCTCCAGATTCTGCTGAGGGAATTTCTCACGAGAGGGGTCCTCCTCCATTTGCTATGTGAGGGAGAGAAGAGAAGGGTCGTGAAGAGGGGGTACAGAGAGAAGTGGCAAGTCCCAGGACAGGGACTGGAAGTGAGGGTGCCCTCTCTCTCTGATTTGAGTGGACAGTGACTCTCAGAGGTGGAAAGGGGTGGGCAGGCAGGAGGGACAGACAGATGTAAGTCCCGTTTTCAGTGACCATTTCTGTGACCTTGATTTGACCTGGGAGGTTCTAGGTCTCCTCATCTGGCAAAAGGGTGAAATAACCATTTGCAGAATTGTGGGAGCACCAGAATCTTCTGAAGATGTTGCGTGGCTCACAGTAGGGCTTCCATAAAAGCTCTCTGTTGGCTTTCACCTGTGCACTGGGTGGAGAGCAATGGCTGTAGCCGGCCTCCAGCAGCAACAAGCTGCAGGATTCAACAACTTGTTAGGAGAGAAAGTCTGGGAAGAAACTCCCTCTGGGTCTCCTTGGGAGCCTGGGCTGTGCCAGCGCCCCCTGAAGGCCCATCTGACACGCACGCACGCCACATTTCCCTGAGGATTCTTTGGCGGGAGTGAGTGGAAAGACCTGCTCGGCTGGAACATTTTTTTCCCCTCCCAGACGACGTCCGATGGGTGTGTCGGGCAGGAGGTGATATTTGAGGGCTGCGGGGCGGGCACGCGGCAGCTGAGCCGGAGCCGCGGGTGCCTGCAGTGGTGAGAGCATGGCAGCCCGGGACCCGCCGCCGGTCACCAGCCACGCCCCGCCCGAGGTGCCCTCCGGGGTCGCGCTCTTTCTCACCATCCCCTACGCCTTCATCTTGCCGGAGGTGGTAAGTGCCGGCCTGCTGGCCACCCGCAGAAAGGGAGGACTAGGAGTCGGTCTTGACCTGGAATGCACCCCTGGGAGAGGGGGCCAAGGCCAGAGCCGCTGGGACCCCCCACGCCCCTGTTGGGCTCAGAGCCAGGTTCGCCCTGATCCTCTCTGCACTCCTCTGGGCTCCCGCACTGTGGGGCAGGGGGTGGGGATATGAAACCTACCCTAGGTGACCTGCAGGCCACCTGGTGATGGGAGTGGTGAGGGAACGCAGCTACAAGGTCCTGGCGCCTCAGGAAGATGTTGGAAACGGATTTTCATTAATAGCGTTTGTTTTCTCCAGCTGCTTATTCGTGATTTTCTTAAGTTCCAAATAGGGACTCTGTCTTTCCTTCTGAGAAAGGGTCTGCTCTCATTTTCTTTCTTTTAAAAAAAAAGATTTATTTATTTATGCATCCAAGAACTGAGGTACAGACCAGAGGTACCGGGTGGGGGCGATGAGAGGATTCACCAGAGACAGAGTGGGGAGCAGAATAAACAGATTGGCTGCAGTACACTGCTGAGGGAGCAGCGGGCGGGACAGGAGAGGTCTGTCTGTGCCCTGTGGCTCACCTCCCTGGCCCAGGACTGAACTCCCGCTGCGGTGGCTGCCGGTAGCTTCACCCGGTAGCTTCACAGTGCTGTGCTTTAGCCTCTTGTACCACCAGGGAAAGCCCACTATCATTTTCTTGTCAGGTCAGTGGACTTTCAACTTGGATTTTATGTGGCCTTGTCTCCGGAGGTAGCTTACGACAGCTTCTGCCATAAAACAGGGTGAGCAGCCCTGGTTACACAGCAACCCTGTGCTGCTGCCTCATTCTTTGGGCCACCCTGTGGCCGACTCCCTGCTGGGCAGCTCCTGTGTTGCTCTCTGCAGAGCTGTGCATTGAAGAGAACTCGAGTTCTCTCAGAACCAACTGTCCTGTTCCAATAGTGAGGACACTGAAGTCTGGTGAGCCAATCAGGGCAAAGGAGGTTTGCAAACACCTTCTGAAACATCTGGCTTGTGGGTGACATTTTCTCACCATTTCTGAATTTGGGAGTGCTACTGCCTGCAGGCAAGTGGAATAGCTACAAAGTGGCCCCAACTTTCATTTGGACATGACTAACCCTCTCTGTCATCTGCTTGGGACTCTGGACTGACCGAGTGACGTTTTGGTGACTGGTTAAAGTGCACCCATTGGTGGTGATGGGAAGAGAAACCAGATGGGACAGGCCCAACACTGGGGTGACTACAACTGAAACCCCACCCAAGGGTTTCTGCCAGGCTTGCCCCACCCTTCTCCCCAGGGCACAAAAGTAGGCATCTGGCCAGACTGAGGACATCTGGTGCTCTTGCCAGTTCTGTGTTCAGGGGATGTAGGTGCCTCTTCTATCTCAGCTTGAGTGCATGGATTGCCAAGATCTCAGTGGACCCCTCCAGTCCTGCTTGCTGCCAGTCCTGTCCACCACTGATGACAGGACCTCTGCCTCCCCAGGCCCCTGTCTGACTTGAGGAGAGAGGCTGAAGAGCACTTCCTGTCACAGTCATACTTAAGGGGGTGACTGTGAAGGGCTGTGGCACCGGGAGTTGAGACCGTCTGGCTTCTTCTAATCGTGGAGGAGAGGAGGCCTGTCATTGAAGTGACTTCGGAGTTTCTCAGAGAGAGAAATCTAGAGGCTAAGAGAGACCCATGGACAGGAGGCTAGAGGGATGGAATTTTTGGAATTAGAAAAGGTCTAGGATTAGGATCCAAACCCATGATGCTGAGCCCCTGCACATGGAAGGGTGAAATGCATGCTTGTGTTAGACTCTGCGGTTCTAAGTATCCCAGGCAGTGAGATGTTGTCACTGGTTCCATTTTATTTACTTTTCTTTTCAATAATTTTAGATTTAAAGGAAAGCGGCAATGATAGTATAGAGAGTTCTCATTCTCTTTACTCAGCTTCCTTTCGTGTCCACATCTTAGAAACCAAGATTAAGATATTAACGTTGATGCCATCCTCTCAATTGTTCTATAAACTTTATTCAAGGTGTACTTATTTCCCCACTAATGCTTTTTCTCTGCTTCAGGATCCTGTCCAGGATCTGCATTGCATTTAGTTGTCATATCATCTTTATTTCCTTTAATCTTGGTTAGTAGCTCAGTTTTTGTCTTTGACACTTTTAAGAATAATGGTCAGTTATTTTGTACATTGTCCATTGACCTGGACTGATATTTCTTCATTACAACTTTATTTTTAATTCACAAGTAATCCTTATTCATTATTGAAAGCCTTGAAGATATAGAAATATAACCCATATATATGCATATATTTGTACATACACATACTTAGCTACTTAATGGCCTCTCTGCTCTCTACCTGTTTTGTCTAAGAATGTGGCTAATTTAGAATGTAGACTCATGAATATCTCTTATCTAGGGGAGGGGAGGTTAAGTGGGAGAGCAGAGGCGGTTATAGAGGTGGGTGATCCACTGAGCAGAAGACATGCTGGGCTGGAGGAGAATGCAGACTAGCTGCATTAGGGGCAACTTCCTGTGCTGGTCCCCTGGGTGCATTGCCCACTGCTGCCACTGGGTCTGACCACAGAGTGCCACGGCCATGAGTTCCAGCAGACTGTCAAGGGTATGGCATCATGGAGAGCCATAGGTTTTTGCAAGGACATGACTATAGACAGTGGATTCTAAGGCCAGGAGCTCGGGCCAGCAAGAAGGGCAGAGACATTGCGGTCTATAACCTGGGTCAGCTGGCACCCATGATGGGACTGGCCCAGAGCGGGCAGCAGTGGTGTCTGAGGCACACTTCCTGCCGGACTGTTTGCTACACCCCTGCTGTGAAAGCTAGCAAGCAGACCCAGCGCCAGGACCTGCCCCTGGAGACCAGGGGCTAAAGGTACAAGGTGAGCAGACTCCTGTGAGACCAGGCTTGTCCCTGGGTTTCCCTGAGGTCCTTTGTCACCCCGCAGGCTCAGGTCCTTCCACATCAATGATGCCAATGAATAAGATGGCACAGACTCCAGGCCACCTGCAGGTTCCCTACCGCTCTGCTCCTCACAGCCTGCTCCTATAGAGCGCTGCTTAGTTTTAGATTCTATAAGATTAAGAATTTTAACATGTCTTATTTTCTAGTAATTATGGATTCCTAGGCAGTTGCAAAGACAGTTCAGAGAAGTCTCCCAAACCCTCACCCAGCTTCCCCAGCCTGACTCATGATTTTCCTAGCTTCAGGACTAGCACAACCAGGGACTGACCGTGGTGGTTGACTCCACACTGCTCTTCTGTTACCTCACATGTGACCTCCACCACAACCAAGAAACCAAACTGTTTCTTCACCACAAATATTTCCCTCCTGTTTTCTAGTCTCCCAGTTCCGACCCTTCATCCCTCTCCCCTCCTGAGGCCCAGGCATTCACTAATTCCATGTCTATACTTTTGTTATTGAGAAAGTGACATAAATATTTGGAATCATACATTATGTGGTCTTTCAAAATTGACTTCTCTCTCTCGAGATAATGTCCTTGAAATCCAACCAAATTGCAGTCTGTGCCCATGGGTGATTCCTCCTTGTTGTGGGGTAGTATTGTATGGTATGGATGCACCATGGTTTGCTTAACCCGCCACCTATTGAGAAACATTTTGGCTATTTACAGTTTTTAGCTGTTCTAAATAAAGCTGCTGTGGCTGTTCATGCACGGGCTTTTGTGTGGATGTCATCTTGTTTCTCTGGCTTGTGTGAGCGTGTGGCTTGGCCTCTAGCATTAAGAAACAAACAAGCCGTTTTCCAGAGTGACTGTACTATTTTAGCATCCCAGCAGCAACTATTAAGACTTCTGAGGCTTTGGCATCAAAGTTCGTATTTTGTTCTGTTTGCTTTGAATTCAGTCTGCTGACTTGAAAGCAATATTAGATTCAAAACATAATACCTAACTCTGAATCAAGGTATTTTAAGGTGCCAACAGACATCGTTTACCCCTGGCTTCTCAGGGAGTGTGTGGTGCTGGGGTGGGGCCTGGGCGGCTGACTCAGTCTGCCTCTTGGGTGGCCCCAGGGGAGGTGGGGAAGGGCACCCCATGACTACCTGATTACCTGCTGGTGTGAGCTGAGGAATCAGCATTTTTATGAGCTGAAAGCTGACCCAGGTGACCATGAGTGGGGGAGAGCTTCATGAATAAGAGTCCAAGGAAGTCTTTTAACTTCCAGCGTTTTCACCAGTGAACTTATTAATTTGATATTTGCCTGATTAAAGGGAAACAGCTAAAAAGACTTCTAGAAAGTCAGCCAGTTAAAAGGTGAGACAATCTGAACCCTTTGTGTGGTGTTTGATGTTTTCAGCTTCTGAACTGGCCTGCACGGTGGTCAGGGGAGTCGCTGGCCGCCCTAGAACTCATGCCAAGGTCTGCCAAGGCAGCTCAACCTTAGGTCTTCCTTAGCTCCCCAGTTTCACCTTCATTTTGGCCACTGCCTTTACTCTCTATATGAAAAGCCTATTGGAAAATTTACTGGACCCCTACAGAGGTGCCCCTGGAGGGAGCTGTTCAGTGTGTGGACGGAAGCTCCTGGTGAGGCTTGGGGAGGAATCAGGGCTCATTTTTGGCCAGGCTTAGGGCAGGCACCCTCCCTTTTGTTATAATGTAGGCTTAGAAGTTGAATTTTCTAAAAGGGAAAATCCTTCCCCTTATTTTCCTCTGCTCCCCTCTCAAATCTCTGCAGTCCTGGGGAACAGCAAAAATTAATTTATCCAGTTTTATTCATCTATTTGCTTCTGTACTTTCATTCACTCCCTACCTCACCTCTGCTCCTGGAGGAAGTGGAAGCAAACAACCTCCACACCCATGGAACTACTCAACCCTCTGACTAATACCCAGGGATGCCCTCGAGAGGCAAGTGATAAGGAAAAGAGAAGAGGAGAAAGGGAAGGGAATTTACGAGGTGTGTGTGTGTGTGTGTGTGTGTGTGTTGGGAGTGGGCGGAGGCCCTGAGAGAAGAGCTGAGCTGGCAGATGTAGAGAGGAATTTTGCCTCCCCACTGCATCTTCCTTGACTATAGCCATACTGCTTCCCTGCACCAGCCTCAGCCCTTACTCTGAGGTACCCCAGTGCATTCAGGTTCAGGAAAATGGAGTCAATAGGATGGGGTCTAGAGCACTTTATCCTTGATCATTCTGAGGCTCTGGGAGGGTAACTGAGCCTCTCTGAGTTTCAGTGGTGGAGAGAATAACAGCAGAGGTGGCGGAAGAGAGCGCTGGGCTTTCAATGAGGACATTCACAGGAATCATCAGCACATTGCAAATGCTCTAGAAATGTCAGCCCCACTCTATTATTGTTGGTCATCAGGCCTACGACTGAAAACTGTGGGTGTCTTGAGGACAAATTCTCACTTGTGAGCCAGCAGGATTTATCGGGATGTTACTGCTGGCCCCATGTTTTGCTTTTGGGGGGATACAAGAAAGTAGTAATAAAGGGAAAAGAGAGGCCCTGACTCAAAGGAGTGATGCATGAACATGTGGAAGGCACCCCTAGACAGGAATTAGGGTGAAGCATGAGAAGAGCACAGCTGTGCCTGCTGAAGACTGGGACTAGAGGAGCTGCCTCAAGGTGGGGCAGCTACCCACATCACCCACATACCACCAAGGCCTCTAGGCTAGCTCATGGGGAGGGCTCAGCACTTTTGAAGGGTTTGAATTGAGGAGGGAGACATTGGGTGACTCAGACGAGGACTCCAAGAAAGTAAGCAAAGAGGAAGACTGCCCCTTTAAATTTCACATTCTTTGCTCAATGCGTACTTACTCTGTGCCGAGCATAAGGATATAAAGATGAAAAAGACATGGCCCTGTTTTATGGACTTGGATGCCTTGTGGGGCAGTGGAGAAAGGCCAGGAACACCAATAAATGACACTGTGCTGGGAGGGTGCAGGGAGCCTGGGAAGCGCAGAGGGTGTGTCCGGGAGGGGCTCAGCCCACCTCCAGCATCTCGCTTTGCAGACTCTGCTTTTCACCAAATGAAGGTTTGCGGTGACCCTATGTCAACAAGTCTGCCGGTGCCATTTTGCCAAAAACACATGCCCACTCCATGTCTGTCTCATTTAATGAAGGAATGTACTTTGTTTTTTCAGACATACTGCGATTGCACAATTAACAGGCTACAGCATGAGCCACTTTTATATGCACACTGGGAAAACAAAAAAATAAGTGTCACTTGCTTTAATATGATACTGGTTTTGCTGTAGTGAGCTGGGACTGAGCCCATAATACCTCTGATGTGTGTGTATGCAGGGAGCTGTTGACATAGTTGAGGGGCTGGAGCATGCTGAGGCACCCGGGGGACAATTCGCACACGAAGGGGCTGCACCCAGCCCAGTTAGGCTGTGGCCTGTGTGCGGACCTCTGGAGGAAGCCCCACCCAGCTGGCACCCAGCGGGCTTGGCCACGGGGCACAGTGAGTCCACTGCTGGCAGGCCAACCCACAGAGGGTTTTGGCTAACCAGGGAAATAACCAGTACTCGGGCAGAGGGTAACGGGAGGAGCCCAGCACCTCTCACCCAGCTGGCCCTCCTGAAACCCCAGATAAGAAATCTCACTGATAAGAGGTACCCCTATAGCCAGCGCCCTTCCAGGCTCCAGAGAACTTGTCCCTGGGCAAGGCAGATCTGTGGGACGCAGGAGGTTTCTGGTATATACCAGACCAACAAATGCAGGAAGCAGGTCAGAGCAGGGAAGGTGGAGAAACCCAGGCCTCAGTGCTCCCTACCCTTTCCCCTTCTCATCTCTTGGCACCTTGTCTCTCACCTTGCTTCCCTTGCTTCACAGGGTAATTGCCTGCCAACCTGCTCCTCAGCTGATCCCACCTGGTCAAGTCTCCCTGCTGGCAGCCGGAGTGCACAGCTGCTGGCTGCTCCAGGCCCACACAGGGGCGCAGAGCTCGGTCCCGGCGGCAGAGTCAGCTGTACCCGTGTTCCACAGCTCCCACCCCCTGCTTCCAGTTGTACCCCACACCTTGCCTCAAGCTGTACCACGTGGGCCCCAGAATGGGGTGGGGTTGGGGCTCCCTAGCTAGCAGAGCCAATAACACAGCTTGGGGCTTCAGAGCCTTTGGGCCTGTTTCAGAGCCGCCTCAGCCCCTCACCTTACCTTTGGTTGTCTGCTCTGCACGCCTTCAGGTGGTGGCTGCAGGGAGGGATGGTGTGCTTGTTTGACCAGGCAGGTAAGGAGCAGAGAAGGCAAGGTGGTGAGAAAAGCCTCCAGGAAATCCAAACCACACTCTGAGGGAAGATGCTCTGATTTGGAGAATACCTAGGGCCTGGGAGGTGATGCAGCAGGAAATGGGTGGGGACAAACCAGTGGGCATTTGTCCCCATTCCGCTCAGGCTGCTGGCAGAAATGCCAATCCATGGCTGGTCCCAGGAGATGCCAGGTGGAACCTCCTTCATAGGAATGGAGCTCAGATGCATGAAGAGTTGAGCACCCCACCTCTCACCACCTTTCTCAAGTGGGTCAGCAGCATGTTTCATGCCAGATCCTTTGGGGCCACTGGGGACACAGTGCCATAGGACAGAGAGCTGACCCAGAGCTCAAGATGCAGGGAAGAAGCAATGAAGAGAGATAATGAAGCAAAGAGTGATCATGGGGGAAATCGTGAGGGGTGCTCTTGGCCTGGTAGTCAGGAGGGGCTTCCTGGAGGAGGTAACATTGGTCTGGTCTCTGCTGTTGCAGGTTAGTGCCTAGGAATGTGGCCACTCATCACAAAATGTGAGTGCCTGTGGGGAAAGGAGGTCATGAACTTCTCTTGCACCCAATTCAGGGCTCATCTTGCAGCTTCCTGGGAACATGTGAAGGAATGTGTGGTTACTTAACGTGGTGGGAGCTAGTCAGGGAGAGGCCCAGGTGGGAGGCTACTGTGAGGAGTGGGATACGTTTATCCTGCCTCTTTATATCTTTGTATTTTACAACTTTTCTAAGGTACACAGTTAAAAAAAAAAAAAAGGAAAAGCCTTTAGAACTTGGATGGATGTGGGTACTTTTATTACTCTTTTTATGTTCCACTGTAAATCTATATTATTTAATAAATAAAAAGCAGGATTCAAGGGGGGCCTGGGTTCTGAATGGGAGGGTGTGGTCCTGGGGGAGGAAACCAGTGGTGGGAGGGGAGGAAGGCAGACAGGGCCTGGTTACTGACTCACCAGTGGCATCCTGCCCCTCCTGGGCAACACCCCAAGGTGTAGGCACTGATTTTCTTTGGCATGTGGCCAGCCTGTCTCAGGAGCTCTTGTGGGTATGGAGTGCTCCTTATATGCCTCGTTCGGCCAGGAGTGGTCATGGAGGGAGCTCTGGTCAGTACCATTGTTCCTGGAATGGACCGGATAAGACAGGGGCCCCACCGGAGGCCAAGGGGACTGGGCCTGCAATTTCCTGCTAACCTTAAAGTCACAGAGAGAAAATCCTCATTGTAGTCAGGATGTGGTGACTGAGTCAGAATGAGGTGACTCGGTATTTGGAAACGTCCCAGGTTGAATGATGGAACTTAGAACTTTTATATAATGCTGGCTATTTGGGATCCAAACTCCAGTCTACACCTCCATGGGTAACATGGGGGTTACCTGGCTTCTCAAAATAGGTTTCCTCCTCTGTAGAAAGGTGGTAACAATGTCTGCCCAGAAGACTTTATAAGACTGCAGACTTTACAAAGCCAGGCACGGAAGTTGCTTCATGGACTGTAAATAGCCCCCAAGTGGGCACTGGGCTGTCTGAGCTGCCCACAGAGAAGCCTGCAGCCAGGGGAGGACTGCGCAAGAGGGCCTGTCTCACCGGGGTTGACCTGGCAGAGGCTGGCACTGCCGGCTGGGCCCGCCCTCCAGCTGTGACACGTGGGACAGCAGCGTGTACAGGAAAGGCCCCAGCTCCTTGGTGGTGAGTTCCGGCCACCACAGAGCTGGGCACTCCTGGGCGCCAGCCACTCATCCTTACAGCCTGCCATCCTCCTCTGCGACAGAGACCCCTCCCTTCCTTTCTCAGAATCTCACGCTTCCCACACGGGCCCCAATGTGGCCCCCAGAGCCCAGAACTGGGCTCCTGTTGCAGCAGCCACAGCCGGGGGGGACAGGGCTGTGAAGGAAGGGGCCCCACCTCAGCCTGGCAGAGGCCTGAGGCAGATGTGCTAGAACAAGGGCTTCCACATGCTGACTGCGAGCTACAGAAGAAATGGATTTTCATGGCAACCTGGTGTGTGTGTGTGTGTGTGTGTGTGTGTGTGTGTGTGAGCGAGAGAGTGCGCGTGTAACTGAAACAAAAGATGCAGGAAACAGTATTTATTTGCCACAGTAATTCTGCAGCGCCCTGTTGTGCAGGCTGCACCAGTCTACTTAATTCTGTAATGCCATTGGTGAGCACCTCCATGGACTCCACCACTGAGTGGGCCTCAGTCCATGTTTGGAAACCCCAGTGCTGGGGGCACTGAAGGAGGCATGGGGGTGGGCACAGGGCAGGCTCTATGAGTGGGGCACGGGGTTATCACTTAGGGCGCTTCTGCTGTGGCCTGAATTTGGCCTGCGAGTCATGAGGGAGCCAGTGGGGTGATCTAAGAGACGTGAGCTGACCCACATCCCAGGTGGTCCTCGGAGCTGGGACAAGGGCTGTGGGTGGCTCAGGCTGGCCTGAACAGAAGGGAGGATGACCATTTCCCATCCAGGAAGCCTGGAGTCAGCTGGACCCCACGTCCAGGTTGATCCTTCAGCAATGCATTTGTGTCCAAAGTCTCTGATCTTCCCGTTTCTCTCACCTTCCATTTCATAGTTCCAGGCCTAGTATCAGACACTGGCAGGACAGAAGTGGGGACTGTCCCATTCTGGGTCTCCTCAGCAGGAGGGAACCTTTCCCAGGGGTCTGCAGAAGGCATCCCTGTGTATATTGTTGTCCAGGACCGGGTCACATATGTGTTCCCAGCCAGAGGAGGTAATGAGCCTTATAGACATTGGAATGTCACAGGTATCCCCTCCCTTCCACACTTGTCACCAGCAAGCCCTGTTGGGGAACTTATCCTCAAAACCCACTGAAGAGAAGCCAACTGTCTCTGCAACAATTCATTTGCTGCAGGGCTTTCTGTAACGGGAAAGCTGGGAACACCCCCACGTTGCACAGGGGGATGTGACTGTGACATTGAAAGTGAAGTTTATTCTTATTACTCACGGATTCTGGATTTGCTAATTCACCCACTCCCTAACACTTATTTGTAACCCCAAAAGCAGTGCTCACAGCATTTTCATGGTCATGTCAGCCGCTCTATGCACAAGTGCCCAGCAGGTGGCGTCAGGCGGGAGAGGGTTCTGCCTCACGATTCCGGTCCTTCCCGTGGTCTGTCTCGCGCATCTTTCACGCTAGGCTTTTGTTGGTGGGTTTGCTGCTTACAACGGCCCCCAAGTGGCGGGGTGACGTGCTGGCTAGTGTTACTAGGCTCAAGAAGGCTGCAGTGTCTCTCACCGAGAAAATGTATGTTGGATGAGCTTGTAGTTACAGAGCTGTTAACTGAGAATTTAATTTTAATGAATCAATGAAATGTATTGAATAAGGTGCTTTTAAATAGGAACACACATTAAAAAAATAGCTCTGTGCTGATCCGTTGATGAAAATACCATGACTAGCTGCTCTCGGAACCTAACCTTATACCTCCCCTGGGAACAATTGTTCAGTATTAGCTAACTCAATTTCAGCAGCGACGTCCGTCCTACAACGACTGTATTATCAAGTCAGGTAGCAAAATGCCAAAATATAAAAAGTAGAATACAAAAGGAATATCCACCATGATTCACAACTTTATACAAAGAAATATGAAACCATAAGAACTAAGCCTGGGAAGGAATATAATAATGAAAAAAATTCTTGCCAACATTATTTTGACCATTTAAAACTGAGGATTTAAAAAACGACAGCTCTCATGCCTGCATTGTAGTTTGGTTTGAGCTGAGGTGTTTTCAGCAGACAGCTCTGGAGGGGCCTGCCCCAGCCACTGCGGTGTGAGCCGAGTGTGCTGGAGGCGCTCTGAGTGTCGGGATGTTTTGCAGCAGAGCTGCCGGGGTGCAGGGTCTGAGCACAGCCCCAGGATGGATCTCCTCCTCTAGCTTTTGCCCTTTAAAGTGTTTGTACGCCCCGCCTCGTCATAGCCAAAAAGTGGAAACAACCACATGAACAGACGGGTGGGTGGATAAAAAGTGTAATTCACAGTGGGATATTATTCAGGTCTTAAGAGGGATTGGAGTTCCAACACATGCTACAACATGAGTGGACCTTGAGAACACCAAGCTAAGTGAACAAAGGACAAATACTCTATCACGCCACTCCTAAGAGGACAGGGGCGATAGCAAATGGAGCTAAAAACAGTGGTTTCCAGTGGGCAGCAGCAGGATTGGGAAGTTGTTCTTAATGGGGGTGGAGTTTGTTTTGCGAGGTGAAAACATTCTGCGATGGAAGGGCGTGGTGATTGCACAAGAGTGCGGCTGCATTATGTGCACAACTGTGCACTTAAAAAGGTTACAGTGGAAAAATTTGCTGTGTATTTTACTATAGTTGTTTTAAGGTGGTGGTGGGGATACAGTTAAAAAACGCAGGAGGTGGGTTCCTGAATGTGAGAGACAGTAATTTTCATCTGGAAACATCACAGTGGCAGCGGCTCCCTCAGGGAGTCCTGGTCCCACTGTGACCAAGACCTGAGCTTGTCCTTCAGGGATCGCGTTCTTCCCCGACTGTCAGTGGGACTGGAGTCCCCAGTTCTCTTGGCACCTCCGACCTGGGCCTCACCAGCTTGGTTTGGGCTTTTCCCTCCATTCTGAAATTGCTGGCGTTTCACAGTCAGCTTGGCAGGGGAAGGAGAGACAAAGCTGTCATGACACTAAGACAAGAGGTTGAAAAAGGAATGCAGTGTTGGTGGGGAGTGAGGCCTGCTGTGGAGAAACACCCTGAGCTATGCAGAAAAACCTGCCACAGGGTATCGATGGTGGTTCCCAGGTCCTGGCCTGCTCCACCCAGGCCCACGCATCCCAGCCCTGTTCAGAGCCCGGGCCACCCGAGCCCAAGCCCCTGCGTCTTTTGGCTCCTCCTGTGCCCTTCATGGGGTCTTCACTCTGGTCGCATTTGTGTTTAGAAGCTCTTGGTGTGTGAAAGCTCAGCCCCTCAGCCTGCTCATCAGAGGGTGATGGCAGGCCCATGTACCTTCCCCAAAGGAAAGGCGGAGACCTGCCTTTGGCTCTCCCTCTTAGAAGTCTTTCTCAAGAGTCCCCTTGTCCCGCAAGGTGTCTTTCTTCGCAACATTTGAATATCAGCTACTTTTGGATTAGCTTCCACATTCAAAACACTAGCCCAGAGCCAAGCAGCTGCACTCCCAAGAGGCCAGAGCACTGACTGGTTATTGGGTTTCATTCCAGAAATGTTCTGCATCTACAAATGCACATGTTCAAACACACACGCACATTTCCTTCTTTTTCTGTCTTAGAAAATGTATAGGGCTTGTTCCATGTTGGGTACACAAAGAGTTTTTCATTCTTTTTTGAAAGTTGCTGAGGCAAAATTACTTTCACTGGTCGCCTCTGTCTGAAAACTCCATTTGTTCTGATCTTTTCTATATTCCTCAGGGCGCCAGTAAATAACCTCTACCTGGTCATTGTGTTCATGTACGTTATCCTGTAGGCCAAACACCCACACGTGGAGCCAGTAGGTAAAACAGAGTGTGCTTTTAATGTCTTGATCACTGTTGTCACAAGAACAGGGCAGTTGACAGCACTGTTATTGAACCTGTAGATGGCAAATGACTTCAACCTGAGGCCTGTGAGTGATTTTGAGGGTCTGTGAGTTCTGAAATGTGTAGGCAGAAACTGTGCGTGTACGTAGGCCCATTCTTCGAGGTGACCAACGTTTTCATCAACTTCTCAGAAGGGTCTGTGCCCCAAAATGTTACCTCACTCATCCAGCTGACTGACCTCCCAGCTGTCCCAGAGGGAATTTCTCCTCTCTTAGAAAGTTAGAACCTGGGGATTCCCTCCTCTGGGCCTTCCTCCGGGACTATTTGCACCCATTATCTGTAACACTGCAATGAGTTAGCTAGCAATGGCTCCCAACAGTCCCCAGGGGCCACAGAGAGGCTCTGGCTCTCACAGAACAAGAGGTGGGTCCCCACCTCCTCTGTTTGAGGGAGAAGGACATGTGGCACAAACCCAGGAGGAACATGCCACAGGCACTGGTGTGGGTAATGGGTAAGCCGGTTCTCAGGCCCTGACCTCTGCGTGTGTAGGGGACTTTGAACACTGCAGCCTCCCTTGAGTTCAGTCAGAATCTCTGGGGCAGGACCCAGACTTTGGAGCTGCTTTAGTGCACCACATTGACCTTGTTGATTTGATTTAGTTGATGGGTTTCAGTCGCTTGTGGCTGTTACTGCCTGTCCCAGCCCCCCCCTTCACCAGCAGGAATCTTCCAGATCCTTCAGATTTCACCCCAGGCACCTTACAAGATTTTCTTTATTGAAGGTAATAGACGTTCCAGTTCAAACTGGAATCTGGACAGCGTTACCCCGGTTTTATACTCTAGTACTTTTACCCATTTTCAAATTGTAAGCAAGCCATTCTCCATGTTCTAGAGAAGAATAAGTAAGCAAACTTATCCTTACGCTCCTTTTACCTTAAAAAACCCTTTTGAGTTGCAGTTCAGCCTTTGGAAAACGCATAGATGAGTAATTTGTGTTTGTTCATAAGAAAAAATGCCAAGATTATACTTGAAATGCATGTGAGTGAAATATCTAACTACAATAAAACATGCCACTTGGGGGCCAATTCCAACATCTAAAAATATCTTTTGCCCTTGGGAAATAAAAAATGAGAATTAAAATAATAGAGCAGTTTAGATTGCCAAGAAAATCTGAAAAGTTAAATGTAAGATTTTTGTTGTGTGGGTTTTTTTTTAGTCAAGACAAACACTCAAAGTTGCCCTACTTATAAAAAAAAAAAATCCAACCTGAACTGCTTGAGACAGAAAGGAGATAAACTCTACTGGGTTTGCCTCCATCTGGAGTTTGTCCTTGGCCCTGGTCCCTTCCGCTGTTCAGAAGGCTGAGGGTGTGGAAACAGAAAGTAAATAGCATTCTTCTTGTGACTTTGTTTGTGCACCACTAAAGCCATTGCAGAAGCTTCCCATGCAATTTGAGTAGGTCCCCCCACAATTGCGGACTCTTGCCCAGGGAGTTGAAATCAGCTTGTGAAGAGAGACCCATTCCCTGTGTGGCCCCTCCAGTCCTGCTCCATTTCACAGACTGGGAGAATTAAGGGGGGACAGGTAAGTAGTATCTGGCAGGTCAGTCTTTGATGGCAAGAGAAGGGCGGGGCCCCCTTTGCAGGCATGGATGGGGTGGTGGAGCTAAGGTACCCTTGTCCCCTCCCCAGGCCTGGTGTGGGAGAGCTGGCAGTAAGCTCCTCCACCTTAGGGAGCTGCAGGAGTTAGAACAGAGCAGAGCCAGGAGGCAGTCGGAGTGAGCGCATGCTTCTGGTGAAGGTGAGGTGATGGTGGTGGTGGTATAGTTTTAGTCAAAAGAATGTGCTTGGACCCCCTTCCTACCTACTTTGTTCTAGACCCTTGTCAGGATACCAGAAATACAGCAGTGAATGGCACAGATCATTCCCTTCCCACAGGGGTCTAATATAAATCTAAAATGTCATACATTCTGGGGCAGTCACTGAATCCTGAGTGCTGTTCCCACTGATAGCAAGCATTGTTTGAAAGTTGACAATGTGCTCTACTTTTATGTGTTTCCCATGGCTTGGCAGGGAAGACACTTGGCAGGTCCCCTACCACTGAGCCCTGGTACCTCCCTATGGCATCAACAGCTCCTGTCACTAGGAATGACACACAAGAACCCTTCTCAGGGTGATCAGAGGACAGAAGTGCTGATCTCTCCACAACCCATTTTCAAGACAGGCAGCCCCAGGTCCAGCCTAGGGCTTCCAACACTCACTTGGAGTTTGATTGTTAAGGTCTGGGGAATGTGCTTCCCCCAGCTGGTGCCTTGAGAAGTCTGGGTTTCTGCAGGCTGGGTTTCTGGGGCCTTTGTCCAGCCTCTAAGAGCTGAGGGTGCTGCCTCGAGATCAGCTTCCTAGTCTATTCTGGGTTCTCATCTCCTGTTCCACATCTCTCTTTAAGAGCCCATGAATTTTTCATAAATTCAGTAATGCCTTTCCTCTCTAGGACAGCAACAGTGGAAGCCTGATAAGGGGTGGGCAGTACATCTATGTGTAGGTTTATTGCCAAGATGGGTACTACTAGTCCCAGAAAGTCAGGAATATGTTTTGAAAAGCGAGCATTGGAAGTTTCGTGTCCTTCAGCTGAACAAGACAGAAGTGGAGTTACTTAGTCCAGAAGGTCTGTCTTAGCATCGGTCAGAACTGAGCTCCCCCACAGTCATGCGCACACCATCAAGACTCACTAGCCCTGGGAGAAAAAAGTGAGCAGAGACAGCGTGGGGAGAAAAACAGGCAGATCAATGAAGCACACTGCTGAGGGAAGCAGCAGACAGGTCAGGAGAGGTCTGCCGCGCATTGTGGGTCACCTCCCAGGCGGGGATCGAACTCATGCTGCAGTGGCTTTAGCTTCTTAGTGCTGCATTAATCCACTGAGTCACCAGGGAGGGCCCCAACAATTTTATTTTAAGACAGAAAATAATCCTAGAAATAATACCTGAGCTGCAAGAATATCTTTCAAGTAAGGAAAGATTTCTTAGCTTGACAAGAAAAGCACAGGCTGTAAAGGAAAAGGTAGTGTGTTTTCTACAAACCACAAGCCCAGGAGCCATCCTTGTTTCCCCCGCCACCACCCCAAGTACCCATGTTCCAAAAAATCATTCTTTTTCAAAATTATTTTCCTGCTTTATAAAATATACACTCCCATGTGCCCCCAGGAATGTCAGAGATAGAACATCATCATTATCTTTGGAAGCTTCACACACGCATCCTCATCCCCTCATCCTCACACCCTCTCTCCCTCAGAAGGATCATTATCCTCAGCTGGTGCTGGGGGCGGGGAGGAGTAACTGAGTTCAGGTATTGTACTTTGGGCCTGACGAGCTCAAGGGGCAGGACCAGGACCGGGTGGGGCACAGTCGGTGTCTAGGATGTAAACATCAGTGAAGCACTTGCTATTGAGGTCATGACAGTGCAGGGATACCCCCAGAGGGATGTCCGGTGAGGACATCCAGAGGACAAGTGGACAAGAGGGGCTGGGGTGGGTGCCTTGGGAGGCCAGCCTATGTGGGGTGCAGCAGCACAGATTTAACAGAGG
Source organism: Condylura cristata (assembly GCF_000260355.1). Lineage (NCBI taxonomy): Eukaryota > Metazoa > Chordata > Mammalia > Eulipotyphla > Talpidae > Condylura > Condylura cristata. The sequence goes on from NW_004567121.1 coordinate 2,181,788, forward strand.
TGAAGAGAGGGAGAACCAAGGCATCTCAGGAGAGGAGCTCGGAAGTTGAGACAAACCAGTAACAAAACCACTTGAGGGCCCTTGCTGGTGGCGCAGCGGGTTAAAGCGCATCACTAAGAAGCTAACGCCACTTCCGCATGAGTTCAATCCCCGCCTGCCCCGGAGGTGACCACATGGCACGGCAGACCTCTCCTGACCCGCCCGCTGCCCCCCTCAGCAGTGTACTTCGTCAATCAGCCTGTTCTGCTCCCCACTCTGTCTCTGGTGAATCCTCTCACCACCCCTGCACCTCTGGCCTGTGCCCCAGTTCTGTATGCACAAATAAATAAATCTTTAAAAAAAATCACTTGAGTGAGGGACCCTTCCTCTCCAGCCTCACCTGGACATGTATGTTGGATGTTTCAATTCTGCCCTAGACTCATCACCCCCAGTCAAATAAGGACACAACCCAGAGGTACAGGAGAAAGATTTGATCTCTCCATCATGGGGATAATAAGTGACTGGACAGAGCTGAAAGGTGATTAAACTGGGACTCTATTGTCCAGCTCGTAACTGGCCTCGTGTCAGAAACTATACCTGGAGGGCTGCGGACCACACACTCAGAGCCCAGGCAGGCTGTCAATGGGTGAAGAGGAGCACGAGGTGAGCACTACTCTACCGTGGAAGTGCGCGTCAGGGAGTGGTGTCAGGCTGAGGGGAAGTGGTGTGGTCTGCTAGGTCCTTTTTAATGATATGGTCACAGATCATTTCAGTCTACTATGGCCTGGGGAAATGGGTTCATTATGGCCAGAAGCATGGATTTGGTAAGAAATATCTGAGATCTGTATTTCTTGTGTGAAATAACCTGTTTTAAGTGTCAGCAATTGATCTAGAAATATCTTATCAAATTATACATGCCGGCCCTCCCTGGTGGCACAGGGGGTTAAAGCGCAGAACTAAGAAATTAAAGCCACTTCAGCACGAGTTTGATCCCCAGCCCAGAGATGACCCACATGGCGCGGCAGACCTCTCCTGACCCGCACACTGCTCCCCTCAGCTGTGTACTTTGTCGATCTGCCTGTTCTGCTCCCCACTCTGTCTCTGGTGAAGCCTCTCACCGCCCTTGCACCTCTGGCTTGTACCCCAGTTCTGTATGCATAAATAAATAAATCTTTAAAAAAATTGTACATGCCAACACTATTTGGCCCAAGAGGACACAGCCACTGGCCACCTCTGGTCAAGTCCTTCCATGGACAACCTTCGAGCTAACCCCTTGGATTTTCTAACAACGAGACCTAAATTACCACCACAACAGGGGCAGCTTCCCCTCAATTCCCATTTAACTTCACCTGAAGTTAAGGTAACTAGAGACAGCCGAGCCAGAGCTGTTAACCTTCACACAACGGTAAACTGCACAGGGCGAGCAAATAAAACTTCTTACGGTTTTCTCTTTATAGATATGTGGGTTCTGGGTCTGGATCCTGGTAGCTGCGACCCAGGTGACATACCCATTGCTGCAAGGATGGGTGATGTATGTCTCGCTCACCTCCTTTCTCATCTCCCTGGTGTTCCTGTTGTCTTACTTGTTGGGATTTTACAAAAGATTTGATTCCTGGATTGTCCTGGTAAGAACCCAGCCCTGCTCCTCTGGGGCCGATGTCCTCCCCCCTCAAGTGTTATAAGGACCATGGGCCTCTGGGTGGTGAGGGGAACCTCAGACCTGGGACCAGTGACTTCCAAGGAGCCTAGACTTTATTTTTATGCGTGTGTTATTAAAAAGAAAACAGCCCTCAGCCACAGCACCTCTGTCACTGTATTTCTCCCATGCCTTCCGTATATCTAGGCTGTATAGTCCTGTCTTAAGCACATCCTGACACATTGTCCCTCAACTTTATTTATGGTAAATTGGTATAATGTCAACAGAAATACTAATAAGAAGCATATCATCCAATCTCAAGATCTTATCACAATAACTGGGTTCATCCATAGTCTTGCAAATTTTATGCAAAATGTCCATATTTTAATTACACTGAACCATAATTTTGGATGTAGCTTCTTTCACTTAATATAATGTTTTCATGTTGTCACATCATCTTGATAGTCATCAACATGTTTTCTCTATTGAATAATTTAAACATACACAAAAATAGGAAAGATTAGATTATGGAAACTCACATAATTATAATCCAGACTCCAACATTATCAAGATTTTATACACCTGCTTCATCAAGCCTTTTTTACTCTCAAAGATTTTTCAAGCAAATCCCAAACATCACATCATTCCATTCTGTACACTTTAGCCTACCTCCAAAATATATGCAAACTTTCTTATATTATCACACACATACAACGTTGTTTCTTCCTGGTGTGATTTTCCTTGCTCCTCTATCCCTGAAATTTCTGCAAACTAGAATTCAGTACTAAAGGCTCATTGAAGATGAATTAAACCTTCCTGTCAAGACCATTCCCTAAGTGGCTTCAAGTCACATCACACAGGTGACTGGCAGTCACACACAGGAATGTAACAGTCTTGCTCCATCGGCTTTTTCTCTCATTCTTTCTATTATCTCCTGACTAATTGTCCTGAATCGAACGTATCATTTGGGATTGCAAATACTGATTGGTCTATTTTGACATTCCTCCAACACTGATGACCATTTTAAATGGCTGCTTGACATACGTGTCGAAAAACACTGTTGAGAGTTTAGTATCAAAAGTTTAAGTATCAAAATTTTAATTCGATTAAGCTGACTTTACCAGCTCTACTACATGACCTTTTTCCAATCTATAAATTAGGGGTCAAAATAGTAGCCATAGGAAAATGGCTACTAAAACGGCTACTAAAAATTACCTAGCAAGATGAAACAAGACAATATATGGATATTGTTAGTATAGTGACCACACATGGCAGGTCTTCATAGGGCTAGTGGTCAAGAGCATAGGCTTGGAGTTCACAGGGCCTAAGTTCAGATCCTGATGCCGTCACCTGTTCATTGACCTTGACTTTGAGCCTCCATTTTCTCAAAACTGTGCTCACTGAAAAAGCACCTAGCTCACAGTGGTCAAAGTGAAGTGAGATAAATGAGAACAGAGTTTAGCACAGAGCTTGGCACAGATGCACACTCAACAAATGTTGGCCGATGTTGATAGTATTATTACTACTGATTAATCCATTAGTGTTTACTACATAGATATCAAAGACTTCCCCAAAAGAAGTGGGAGTTGCAGGAACCAGCTGTTCTCTTCTCACTCTGCCCAGATGTGTAGCCAGGGAGGAAAGGGCTCCCCTGTTTGAGTGCCCACATGACATCAGCCATCGCCTCTGCTCTCCCTTTCCAGGACAGCTTGTACCATGGGACCACCGGCATCCTCTACATGAGCGCAGCGGTCTTACAGGCCCATGCCACCATCATCTCTGAGGTGATGGTGGAGAAGTACTACCTGAACACGGCAGCCACGGTGAGTGCAGGGCCAGACATCGATGCTGGGGCGGGTGTCACATGAGGTTCAGCTTTGTCTGTGAGACGGACCTGAGCCCCTTGGCTGAAGGAACCCCAGGGCATGGAGGGGTTTTGTGCACTTCAGAGCTTGGAGTGTCACAGGCCCTAATTCAGGCCACCCCCATGTTTTGTTTCTCCCACCTCCGCTTTGTTTCCTCTGACATCTGCTACACAGTCCTCTGAATACCTTTTTCCCCTAAAATACAAAATACAGGCCCTCCCTGGTGGCCCAGCGGGTTAAAACACAGCACTGAGAAGCTAAAGCCACTTCCACATGAGTTCGATTCCCGCCTGCCCCGGAGGTGACCACATGGCGTGGCAGACCTCTCCTGACCCGCCTGCTGCTCCCCTCAGCAGTGTACTTCGTTGATCTGCCTGTTCTGCTCCCCACTGTGTCTCTGGTGAAGCCTCTTGCCACCCCTGCACCTCTGGCCTGTACCCCAGTTCTGTATGCACAAATAAATCTTTAAAAAAAAAATACAAAATACAAATTAGAGCATCTCTCTCCCTAAGGAAAACCTTCCCTGGCTCCCACTGCTCATGGAGCCCAAATTTCTTAGCACAGCCCAGCTGTTTCCACGTCCTTTCATTCAATGACAGAGGTGCACCAGAGCAGCGTTTGACGGGAGGAGCCCAGCGCAAGGTGGTCCTGCCAAACTCTGGGAAGACCAGGACCCCCTAGACTTTCGATATGCTAGGCCCCAGACTCAGGGCCAGCTCCATTTCTTCTTCTAGTCTCTGCACAGCAGCCTCTTCTCACCCCTTGAGGAGTGGCGCCTCGTGTGGCAGCGAGCCACAGCCTGCAGGCGCCTCCTCTAGAGCCCCTCCACAGTACACTGCAGAGGAAGGGACACTGTAAGGCCTGCGTGGGGTGGAGCGCCCCTCCCTCTCTGGACCCAGCAGTGTAGTCAGAGGGTGGGGTTCCTGCAGTGATTAGGTGGCAGGAAGAAGGGTGTAGCATGGGATGTTGTCCCCATCATAAGAATGGGGGGCTGGGCAAGCACTGTGACCCACTGCTATAGCCACTGTCCCTCTTGAAATATAGCAAATACTTTACATGTATTTTTTTTAAAGATTTATTTATTTGTGCATACAGAACTGGGGTACAGGCCAGAGGCTCAGGGGCAGTGAGAGGCTTCACCAGAGACAGAGTGGGGAGCAGAACAGGCAGATCAACGAAGTACACTGCTGAGGGGAGCAGCGGGCGGGTCAGGAGAGGTCTGCCACGCCATGTGGTCACCCCCATGTGCTCACCCCCGGGGCAGGCGGGAATCGAACTCATGCAGATGTGGCTTTAGCTTCTTAGTGCTGCGCTTTAACCCACTGTGCCACCAGGGAGGGCCCTTTACATGTATTTTTAAGTGAATGAATGAATGAATGCCTGATGAAATAGTGGGAGTAGGCAGTGGGGTGATGGGGTGCAGACTGGTCGGCCAGGCCTGGAGGGTGTGTACCAAGACTCTGGGAATGGCTTTGGACAAGCAGTGGAGGAAGGGTGGGTTCAGAGGGGCATGGGCTTTCCTGAAGAGCTGGGTGGGCAGGGTCCTGGAGCCAATGACAGTGTGAGGTTTGCTCAGTCTGGGCCACTGAGCGCTTGATGGCTCCCCAGGCATTCTCATGGAGCTGACAAGCAGGCTCGAGGGCAGAGATCTGGAGCAGTGAGAGTAGAGGCGAGGATGAGGGTGGATTGGGGGAGAGTGCTTAGGCAGGAGGGCAGCACCAGAGAGGACCTGGGACAGAGATGGCGACCGCCCCCTTGCGGCCTGGTGGAGGAGGACACATTTGTGGATGAACGTGGAACCAGTCAGGGCAGGACCATAGCACCATGGATGCCAGGACAGAGAGCTCCAAGGAGGAGGCGGAGTTGTCCACAGGCTGGGCAGGGTATGGGGCAGAGCCGGGACAGGGTCAGGACACTGGGCCCAGCTGCTGGGGCCGAGGGCCCCGGCGGCAGGGCAGTCATGGGTCTGGCCATCATAACAGTCACTCGCTTGTTTTCCAGTTGTTTGCCTTTATCACCACCCTGCTCTATATCCTCCACGCCTTCAGCATCTACTACCACTGAGAATCAAGGAACTGCCCAAAGGAGAAATTCTCTTAATACCCGGGTTACTGGCTCCCTGAAGCAACTTTCAATATTGGCCATCTGGATGCTAAATAGATCCACAGAATCATCCATGGGATAAACCATCTTTTCAGCCTGAGAGATGACATCACACTGGCACATCTGTTTGGACTTTTCAGTTCATTCTGATGAATATGAAAAATCAGTTGTTTCCTTTGCCTGGGAAAGTAACAATCTCTTAGAATCTTCCCACCAAGAACCCAGCTCTTGTAGAAACTAACATCTGAGGTCCTCACTGTTGAGACGCTCAGATCTACACTGTCACACCTGTTCTGGATTCCGCCTCAGGAGTGAGGTGGCCCACATCAGGTTTATAAGAACATTCAGTCTTATTTCCTTAAAACTAAAATGGTGCTGTTAACACCTCCCCACCCAAAGGTGATACTGTTTGCCGGCCGTACCTGTGCTCTGGGGTCCTTGTCCCAACCAGCTCCCCACCCCTGGGGAGCAGCCTGGGCCCGCTACAGTGCCCAGACCTCCCCCGCTGTCGGATCCAAGGGAAATTGGCATAAAATCAATGCTGAGGGTGGATTTGAGAGGGAAAACAAGTGAATGATTCTACAGAGTTGTTACACAGTAAGAGCTGGTGGGTGGGCAGGAGGGGCAGGAGTGGGGGATGAGGAGAAGGGTGTAGCCCTTTCTCCAAAGTCAGGACTTTCAGGAAACGGCTGCAGGATTTTGGGGTCAGGTCTCCAAGGCCCAGCACTTTGTCCCCCAGAAAAGACCATCTATGATGGAGGCAGGCCGGCACTTCTGGGTTCCTGTCACACCACATGGGACATCTCAGGAAGCAGGAGAGGAGCCCAGGGACCGTGCTTCTCAGTACACCAGTGCCCCTTGCATCCCCTTGAGTGGTGCAGCTGGGTGAGGCCAGTCTTATGCTGTGAAGGTCTGGCCAGGGCCTGGGCAATGCACTCAAAGAGAGGGCTGGTTGCGTACACACGGAAACCTACAGTCAAGGTGCTGGATTTCACAGTAAATGTTCTTCAAAAGGAAGCTATGCTTTCTGGCATTCTCCACTGTGTGGGGCTTCTAGCCCCTCTTCCTCTTCTCTGTGCTGGGTCTCCTACCTCAGGCGATGGGGTGGGCAAAAATCTCATCACTGCCTGTGCCTGCTGTTGTTTTGAAATGAAATAAATTATTATGTGACGGGGATTGTCTGAGCTGATTCTAGAATTTATCATTTTGTATCATGTTATTTCTGCTCCTAGAGTGCAGGGAGTCACAGAAGAGAAAACTCTGAAGCTCTGGCTTCCCTATTGGCACCTCCCGAGTCGCCCCAGTATCTTGACAGGACACATTTTAATTCTCACCACATTGCCTGGTGGCTGTCTGGGATACTCACCCTAACTGACAGGCCAATCCCAGTGATGAAGGCGTGTTCTTTGCCATATAGAGGGTTTCGCTGATAGGAAGGTTATTTCTGGAGATAACCTTAAACTTGTATCACCTGTATTCTTCTAAGTAGTTAAAGCAACAACAATTTCTCTTAAAACCTGCAGGGACTTGACAGGCCTTAATTCCACAGGCCAAGCTGACTCCTCTTGGAAAAATCTGTTCTGGACATCTTGGAAGACCCTTTATGAATATTTTCAGGAGCTACTTGAGCTGGCTAGCTAGTTCTTCAACCCAACCCTAGTGCTGGGCCAGCACACAGTAGAGTTAACAAAGTAAGACACTGTGTGCCCCCTGGACCCCGAGGGAGCATCCGGGAGCACTTCTGAGCAGACTGGCCTTAACGATGCCAGAACCAGCCTTGAGAGGCATGCGGATTTGGGAGCCTGGAGAGGCCACTGTGGCCAAGAGGTGACTAAGCAGTGAACCTTGAGGTTCACTTTTCATGAGGAAGACTGGCAGCTCTTGTTAATATACCTCCTTCCTTATGCCTGTGTTTCTTTATAAGGAGACCCACTCTCAACTGCAGGAAGAGGGGAATGCAGGGATTCACTCTCTTGGAGTGAACTCCACCAAGCTGCCTGCCTTAGGCCCCAAATTGGGGGTCATGAAAAGCAGTATGGAGTGCAGAGGAAGCTCTTTCTAGCTTTATGAACTCAGGTGAGGCCTATACTTGCTTCAAGATTCACAGTTCTCATCCAAAATCGTGATGCACAAATATTGCTACATGAGGATGTCAGGTGCAGTTACATCAAGTGGAGATCTATCAAGGTGGGGTATGCCAGAGTGAAGTCGTGTCCAGGGACAGTTAGGATAAGATAAAATTACGCCAAGATGCATTTATATCAATACAGCTATACCAGGATTTAGGTGTCAAGAGGTAGTTATGCTAACATGTAGGTAGGCTAAGTGTAATTATCCTAAGATGTAGTTACATTAAGGTGCATTTATGTAGTTACCTCAAGGTGCAATTAGGGGACAGTGCATTTGTGAGGTAGCCATAAATGTGATCATAACTGACTTGTATAATCAAATCTGATAAGAATCTTCAAGGGCACCGCTGAGGTAACAGTCCTTCAGCAACAATAGGCAACAACGTCACAGCCATTATGATCACAGAACTATTTCTTTTCAAAGTTAAGATTCCTCTTCCCACGGAAAATCATTCAGGAGCCAGATTTGAAGCAGGAATCTGGTGCAGTTCCCCCAAATACTCCACTAGGTGGCGCGCAGGCTCCACTTGAATGCCTGGGGGTTTTAGGTAGTCAGAGCCCCAGCACAGGCTGGGTCTTTGGGGATCCTGAAGCCCAGGGACAGACTGTGCTTTTGCACAATTTGCATGTTGGGTCAGGTTCGAAGGAAAGGAGGACAGAGGGCATGAAGGCCCCTCTGTCCTTGTGATGTGGTGATGTTGGGGCCCAAGCCATGAAAAAGTTCTGCTCTTCTTAAAGGGGTAAGGAAAGGCTTTTGTCTAGACCCCTTCCTGGTTACTCATCACTGCCTGTGCCCCGTTTGCTCTGTGTTCCCCAAGTACCCATAGCTTCCTGGGCCCCAGATTGAGGCCTGCACTGGCCAGAGTATGCGGGAGGCCTGAGCTGTGATGCTGGTTGCCAAGGCAGCTGAGGGAGGGGATGCCAATCACAATTACAGGCAAAGCCCAGCTGTCAGCACATTGTTAATAACAAACAAGCAGCAACACCCCCCCCCCAAAAAAAAAAAAAAACCTACGCAGTTTAATCAGTTTCTGCTGGTCTGGATTATGCCTGTTTCTGGAAGCTTCCAGTGACTGCCCTGACTCCCCAGCAACTTGGTGCCCCTGTGTGCTTGCCCCATCCGTTGCTGAATTCTGCAGCTGGATTTGAGAAGGGCACACCCCAACGGGCAATACTACCCACTATCTTGGGGACCTGCCTTCTCTTGATGTCTCAGTCTCCTAGACAGGGTGTAGGGTAAATGAAGAGAGTGGGCTTTTCCCCATGCTTCGGCTGCTAGCGTGGACTCCCAGAGCGAGGGGCGTGGGCGTGGGGCCCGAGCGCCTACCATTGCCGACACCTGGGCCCGGGGAGCGCAGGGTGTGCGCGTGCAAATGCGCACACTGCGCATGCGTAAATGTGCACACCTGGGCTTAGAAGGGAGGGGATATAAGGTCAGCGTCCCCTTGACACCAGAGAACGCCAGAGAAACGCTGAGAGAGAAAGCTGGTCTGTGTCCTGCTTACTCATAAATACACCTGTAAAAATCTACCGAAGACTCCAAAATTATCTTTACACCGGCAAGAACCGGCCATGAGCCTCCCTCAGCCTGGGATGGCTGCAAAGCAGAGGGAAAAAATAAGGGAGGGTGGAGAGGAAAATCTACAAGGACAGCTATGGGCTCCTTTGTACAGTGAAAGGGAAGAGCGAGAGGCGCAGGTTCAAACGCCGGGCTCCTTTGGTGTGAGTTCAGGCAAGGGACAGAGTTCGCTGTTTCAGGGCAGTGGGGCAGTGACCGCAACTGGAAGTAGAGGGGGGGAATTTACAAAAGCAGAGGGGCCTCCTGGAACTTGGGGCCTCCAGAAAGTTACTAGAATGACCAGTGGCTGACTGGAGAAGCTTCCTGGGCTGGAGTCGCCGGGTTGGGGTTCCAAAGGGTGGGATGCAATGGCAGGGAGGGCGCGGTAGGGGGCAGTAACGGGCTGAGGAACCACGGGAGTTGGAGGCAGGGTCTAGGGCCGGAAGCTGCCAGGTTGGCGTGACTGACAGCCGGGCTTGGGCTGGAAACTGTCAGGCTCACGGGTAGTAGCTGCTACTGTTTCTCCTGCGGGGGGTGAGAAGCAGGCGACCTGGTGGGCTGGCCAACCTGGCCTCCAAGCGGGACACCTGCAGGGGGCTCTTTGGGAACTCCATCCACTCAAGAATTGATGTACTTTGAATTCTTTAAAGACTAAACACTGCTGTTTTAGATTGTTCACGTCAGAGGACTATACTTATGTTGTGATAAACTTAATCCTTTATATCAACCCCCGTCAACACTCTCAGCCTGGTAGGCCCTGAGCCCCTAGTCTAGTCATTGGGATGACTGGTGGGGGTGGAGTGGAAACGTGTGGCTGAAGTCTGCCAGCTTCCTAGCCATCACCTACTGGTGCTGTTTAAATGAACCATTTGCATTTCATTTTGCAAGTAAAGATGAAATAATGTTCCAGAACATCACACTAAAGTATAAATGGTAGACATACAGGCTGCTCCTTTCACAAATGATTGTTTAACATATTATTAATGATCCTTTAGCAAAATATTTTTCAAGCTCTCAGGTGGGTGAGATGGGTAAAGTGGGTCAATTGTAAGTTGCAGAATCCCCTCACCCCCTGTAAAGGTAGGCATGCGGGGTGCAATTCAGTAAGCTTGGTGACTGAAAGCCAAAAACTCAAACTAGGTTTAACAGACCCAGGCCTTTATCGCCTGCAAGGAAGGAAGAGCTTGCATTGGAAAGCAGCTTCTCCTTGAGCGGAGAGAGGGATCTATTGACTTGGGAGTATCGCTGTGTGGAGACTTCAGGGTAGGGGTTCAGAAATCATGGGTGGATGTTTCCAGCCCCGGTGCTTTTTCACACTTTTCCTTTTTTGCTCAAGACACTTAGTTGCTACCTCAGGAGTAACCAGTTGGGTCCATTTCTGTGGCTACTGGTCTCATTTTACCTATGAATGAACAAAAGCTTGAAGCAGATGCTGCCCATTAGCCTAAGTACTTGAGTCACAGGGTGATGGATGGGGAAACAGACCTTAAGTGTTGAGAATAATAAAGTGTACACAGATGTCGAACCATAATGCTGCTCACCTGAAACTCAAATGTTATAATCAGTGTTCTCTCAGTGTTTACTGAGAGCGGAGGGCAAAAGTCAGACTCCATCCATCCCTGGCAACTGTCTCTCCTTGCCCTTCCGTTTGAGAACTGAGGAGGTTTGTGTGAAACCTCCTGAAACTCAGTACTACTTCATTCTATTACACTTCTGAATATTTCATAAACCCTGGAATGCATAAAAAATATACAATTTTTTACCCATTGGGATCAACGAGGTGTACTATATGGGGCTCAGTGAAGTTAATTTTCTATAAAGGTTTAACTATAAAAATTCAAACATGGGAGTTGTTGCATACCAATTCCATATTCAATATCAAAGTTTTAAAAGCTTGATGTGATATTGTGATCTATAAGAAATATTTTTTGATCATTCAGAAATATTTTGTTCATTCAGATAACCAAAGTCATCTGAACCAAGATGTTTGACTCTCCCAGTTGTTTTCTCAGAAGCCAGCAGTGGCATCTCTAATGCCACCGTCAACCCCAGGGGGACACAATTTAACAGGGATGTGACAATCAGTTTTCCAAGTTCCCAGGAATGCAGGTAGAGCCAGTTAACAATTAATCATGCAGAGTAGGGGAGTGCTATTTCGAGTTAACAGTTAATCCTAAAGAGGGAATACAATTCAGTTGGTTGTTTATTCCTACATTTTTAGCCTAGGAGTTTTTGCAAAATGGAAGGGTCCAGCTACACCTGGAGAGGGCATGGAAGTGTACCACACCTTTCCCCCATACCTTGCTCTCTTCCATTAGTTTGTTCCTGAGTTTTATTTGTAATCCATGATCTAATGAGTAATCGGTTCCCTGAGTTGTGTGTGCTATCTTGCAAATTACTCAAACCCACTAAGGGTGTCCTGGGAAGCTCTGATTTATAGTCAGAAGCAGATAATCTGAGCTTTGTACCCAGGTCCATGAAGTCTGGAGAGGGAAATGATGCCCTCTCTGCTGCAGCCTGATGGTCAGAAGCCCAGCTGGCAGCCAGGCTTCTGAAGGGGGAGTTTGGGGGGGAGGGAGTCAGTCAGTCGTGGGAGACTGAGTGCTTTACCTGTAGCACCTGATGCTCTCTCTGAGTAGAAAACTTCACTCGTGTAATTGAAACTTGAGCCTTTAGGTCAAAGTCTAACTTCACAAATGGTTTTGGAACATTTAAGAGAATGTGAGGTTCATCAACATCAATATTTTTATTCAAAAGCTAAAATGAGTCTGGTCAATTCATATGAAGGGAAAACAAATAGGCAATTTTAAATGTTGGGAAGTGTTTAAGCTTGCAACTGAAATCAAATGTTAAAGACCCATTTACACTAATTGTTTTCTGCACACTAGCAATGAATAACCCAGAAAGGAAGGAAAGAAAACCCTTCTGTACAATAATAGCCAAAAAAAAAAAAAAAAGACGGTATAAACTGAAAGCTACAAAATATCAATGAAGAAAATTTTAAAATACCTAAACAAATAGAAAAGCATTCCATGTTTATGGATCATAGGGATATTAAGATTGAGACAAAACTTTGAGCAGGTAAATTAGCATTGCCCTAAGTGCTCTTTGAACAGGTGAGCAAAATCATGCTCTGACTAATCCTGTCCAAACAATTTGCCCCACCTCCCTCATCCCACCCCACCACCCATAAGGTGCCACCCTGAACAAAAAGTGTTAGATCCTGACCAATGTTTATCTCACAATTTCATGGAGGGAGGAGGCTGAGGGCACACATGCACAGTTGGGATATGACACGTTCCGGGGCTAGGTCCAAGCCAGAGCCCGCGATGATGCGTTCTCCTCCCCACCTCATGAGTCCATCCTTTGAACGTCTCCTTACTCCCTTTTTGGAGCCAGGCTACATTCTCCTTTTCAGCACTGATTCTCCAATACAGTCTTGCTTGTTTCAACTACATCTATCTCTCGCTAGTAAATTCTTTCTGTAGAGGGAAAAGGGCCCACTTATTCTGGATTTTGTCTTGTAACGATATGGTAATGTCCTTCTAATTAACCGACAGATTCAGGATACACTATCAAGGAAATCTCAGTGTAATTTTTGCAGGAATTCACAAGCTGATCCCAAAATACATATGGAGATATAAAGGGTGCAGCATAGCCAAAATAACTTTGAAAAGAAAGTCGGAGCCCTCGCATTTCCCAGTTTCAAAAGTTAATGCAAAATATTGTAATCTCTACAATAGGGTACTGGTAAAAGGTTAAACATGTAAATTAGGTTAGAATGGAAAATTCAGGAATAAACCCTTGCATTTAGTCAATTGACTTTTGACATGGGATCAAGACCACCTGAGGTGGAAGGAACCATCTTTCCAGCTTGGATTGATGGGGACAACTTGATGACCACTTCACACCCAATACAAAAGTTAACTCATAATGGATCAAATGCTAACAATGTAAGAGCTAAAACTATTAAAGCCTTAGACTTTAAAATCTTAATGTAAAAAACTGAAGTCTCTTTGGACCTTGGATTAGGCAACAGTTTCTTTGATCTGACACCAAAAAGCACAAGCAAAACAAAAAAATGAAAACAAGGAACTTGACAAATTAAACATTTATGCTTCAAAGGACATGATTAAACATGTGAAATGACCACTCTCATAATGGGTTTATTGCAAATCATATTTGATATGCAACTCACACCTAGAAACACATAAGGAACACAACAATAATAAAGAAAATCCTACTTTTAAAAAGGGAAAGTGGTAGTAATTTTAAGATAGGCAAATGGCTTGTAAGAACATGCACATGTGTTTGCACCCACTCATTACTAAGGAAAAGCAAATTAAAGCTGTAACCTCGATACGGTTAAAATTTTAAATCATGGCCCTCCCTGCTGGCGCAGCGGGTTAAAGCACAGCACTGAGAAGCTAAAACCACTTCCGCATGAGTTCAATCCCTGCCTGCCCTGGAGGTGACCACATGGCGTGGCAGACCTCTCCTGACCCGCCTGCTGCTCCCCTCAGCAGTGTACTTCGTCTCTCTGCCTGTTCTGTTCCCCACTCTGTCTCTGGTGAAGCCTCTCACCACCCCTGAGCCTCTGGTCTGTACCCCAGCTCTGTATGCACAAATAAATCTTTAAAAAAAATTTTTTTTAAATCATAACAATACCTCTAAGTTGGAGAGGAGTTGGGGAAAAAGACCTTATTACTGTTGGTGGGACTGTAAACGCGTACAGCCATTCTGAAAGTAATCTGGATTTGTCTTACAAAATTAAAGGGAAATACTTAGGACTCTAATTCTACTTTTGGGCGTGTAACTAAAGAATGAGGCCATCAACATAAGAACCCATATGTTCTGCAATGTTCACAGCAGCATTATTTACAATAAACAGCCAGGACCAGGAAGCTACCTAAATGTTCATTGACGCGAGATGGAATCAAGAAGATGTGACTTGTACTGTGGAGTAATTTCAGTCACAAGGCAGACTGACATGCAGCCATTTCAAGAAAATGGAGGGATTTTGAGAGGATTAAGTACAGCAAAGTGGTCAATAAAAACAAATACTGGACATTTATGCGGCAGGCAGCTCAACAACCTAAAACACTTTTTTAAAAAAAAAAAAAACCCTCATGGCCCTCCCTGGTGGCGCAGTGGGTTAAAGCACTGCACTAAGAAGCTAAAGCCACTTCTGCATGAATTCGATCCCCACCTGCCCCAGGTGACCACATGGTGTGGCAGACCTCTCCTGACCTGCCCGCTGCTCCCCTCAGCAGTGTACTTCGTTGATCTGCCTGTTCTGCTCCCCACTCTGTCCCTGGTGAAGCCTCTTGCTGCCCCTGAGCCACTGGCCTGTACCCCAGTTCTGTATGCACAAATCTTTAAAAAAAAAAAAAACCCTCACAACTTGGGGTTGCAACACTGCTGACTGCTGGGAGAAGGGGAACACCACTGCCCCCAGGGGAACAAAAGGACATGGGATCTCTCAGCACCCTGCAGCCCCAGAACACCACCAAAAGGAGCACGAAGGAGCTCCACCCACCTTCCAAAACGTCCAGAGGCTGCTACTGGCCAAACAGAACACTGGGCAGGAGGTGCCTAGGAACCCGCCAAGCCCAAAGCCAGGCAGGAGAGTGGCTGTTGGAGACTCTTGAAACATACAGCTTCCTGTTTACACCTATGTGTGCACACAGGCACACACACCTACTTGCTTACTGCATTCTCAGTGTGTTCCTTCAGATTCTTATCTTCCTTGGGTCCTGGAAGTCTTTGTTCTTCTTAAAAAGAATTAAAAGCCTTAAGATATTTTAGAAAACTCCAAGATGCAAATCGTGGGGGAAAAATCATTTGGAATATTTCTATTCAAAGACAGCCAAAGTTAATATTTTGGCATGGGTTTGCCCTTCCTGACTGTATTTGTGAATGTGACAGGGTGATAATGGGTTTTTGGCATCCCAAAAGAGGAACTGCCAAAAACCTCAGGATCTGAAGGGGGGGGGGGGTTGCTATTTTCAACAAAGGGATGACCTGCTGCTATGGATAGTCCATTAACCACCTTGATCACAGTGGGGAAGCAAGTCAGCTAAAGGGACCGATGGGTGCAGGACCCAGCACCAACTCTGCCTGGCTTGGCTACCTTTCCAGCAGAGGGAGAGGACAGTGGTGGAGGTGTGCTGGCCTGAGGGGAGGGGCGGGTATAGTGGGAGCAGCTGCAAGGGGGGGTGGGGGGGCCTCTAGAGGCATGTGACCTTCCCTAGGTTTCCAAATCCAAGTCATGCTAGACCAGGGGCAGATGGGAATATTTTGAATTGCAAAAAAGATTGCAGCTTTGATTTGACCGGACTGGATTTTTATACCTGCAAGCAAAACCACTCCTTGATTGAGAACTACAGGCAAATACTGAGGCCTGGAAAGGAGGCTGGTCTGAACAGACTCGTGCAGGGACTGTAAGAACCACGTGGCATTTCAAAAACTTAGAAAGGAGAAAAAATGTAAAACATCTGAATAATTCCTATGTAAATGACCTGTTTAAATTATGTTTTGCACATAGTGAATTAAAGAAAAACCATTAAAAGTCATTCAAACTGTTCTTTTTTTGCTGTGGCTGCTGAAAGGTTTAAACTTGGGAGCACAGCCACGGTGGCTGCAGGTCAGCACTGATTCCTCCAGGTTTGGGTAGGCGGGCAAGCCCTGCTTTGCCTCCCAGGCCCAGCCTCCGAGCAGACATCATGGAGGATTTGTATAAAACAGTTGAAAAGCCACTGGATTTTAGTTCCTATTCCTGAGTTACTCTTAGGGGCTAATTCTTATCCCGGATGCTAAAATGAGCAGGCTTTTGGATCTCTCCTAGGTGGTGCTGGGCCTAATGTCCCTTCCCACCCCCCAGAACCCTAACAGTACCAGCTACAGCCTGCTGCAGCCAGGACACCAGGAAATTTCTTCTCTTCAAGTCTTGTCTTTGCCAATGAGTTCTTGACTCTTCTGGTAGGCAGACTGTCACCCCTACCTACTGTGTCCCCCAAACTTGCGTGCTCTAAAGAGATTCTGAAAGATCTTTAATAGGATGCTGTGCTTCAAGAAAGAAGATATATTTTCCCAAAGTTTGCCTCATGGGTAAATGCCTAGTCAGACTTGGTCTGAAGCAGGGCTACTGAGGCCTGAAAACTTGCCACGAGTCTAACGCACCTTCTGTGAAATCCACTGCGGGTTCGAGACTTTCCTTTATCCATTGGAAAGGGCCTGTGAGGGAGCAGCAATTCTGGGGTGAAAGGAGCAAAAAGTCTTCTCACTTCCACCTCTCAGGTGATGTGAATGAGCTTTTAGGAGTCCTATAACTGATTCCCACCATCTTGGTTGAAGACACTGCTGCAGGTTTGCCCAGGACAAAAACACAGAAGGTGGGTTATGTGGCAGGAAAGGACACAGTTACCGTGAGAAGATCCAGGGTCTAGTGTGCCTGGGGTTCCAATGAGGGCAGCCCCAAGTGAGTCCTAAAATAGCACTGCTGCTTGGGTGCAGAGTGAACGAGTCACTTTTTACACCATGAACCTCTATTACCGGCAGCCTTGATCATGTTGATGCTCCAGGCTCCTGGGAGTGTGAGCACGAGGCACACATGGCTGATTCTGAACACCTGGGGCATGGATGTGGGTGTGTGTAAGTGGGCACCTCCAAGCCTAGGAAGGAAGAAAAGAAAGGCAGAGCCCAGAAAGATTGTAACGACTCATGAGGGGGTGGGAGGCTCATTTGCCTGCCTCCATCCCAGGCCCCCACCCACTCCTGGCCCACACCTTCCTCCTTGAATGCCAGCCTCCTTGCCTGGTATGCCTGTGTCCTTGATTCCTTAAGAAAGTATTAAAATCTGTGAAATCCACTGCGGGTTCGAGACTTTCCTTTATCCATCTGCCCAAATCGATAGTGAACCTGCCATGTGCCTGCTGGCACAACAGGGGTCACCTCCATGGACCCTTTCTGGGCTGCATCAAGCTGCAACCTGCAGGTATGAGTGCATGTGGGCCAGATAGGCTCCCTCATAGCCATGGCACTGGCCTGAGCAGGCGCTCTGGTTTCTCTTTTAATCTTGGTAATCAAAAAAGACAGAGGTGCAAATAAATACTTTCATAGACATTCTGAATATATTTATTCAGTGGGAAACACTGCATCAGGCAAGAATAGTAATCCTACGATGGGCTATGTGCTAAACCTATCAATTCATTTTAGGACATTTTTAGTATATTTAAATATTTATAATTGAACACTATTATCTCTCCCAGAAAGACTTTATAATCTCGTGTACCTAGATTCTTTATATTTCCTGTTAAAATCATTACTTTGATTGCATTATTTTTTTTCCAAAGATAAGAAATTTGTCCCAATTTTAGTTCATTAGTTAGCTGGGAAAAAAAAACACTTAAAACTCTCCTTTTTTTCCCTACCACTGTCCCTTAAGCCCTGTGGGGTAAATGGAAGTGATCGGGTTGTTCCTCCCTCCCGCCATTAGCATCAATGATTCACACCTGTGATCTTACACGTGTACCTGATGGCCACACCTGGGGTAAGGTGTGGGAGTGTGTCAGTGGGCACATCTGAGCCGAGAGTGAGCATATAAAGGACAGGTGGGAGACAACTCTGGACAGAGCACAGCGAGGATGTCAGATGGGCGCCCAAGCTGCTCCCTCTTTGCTAGCTTGCTTCCCCCAACCTGTGGCAACGACCTCAAGGGCTCCAAGATTCTCTTTCAAGCAGCCTCAACCATTGATGAACTATCCGGCCTGGGACGGTGCAGACCACACCCTTTGACCCAACTCCCACCGTGAAACCCCAGGAGGGTTTAAGGTGTGCTTGGTTCCCTAAGAGCACTTGGGTTGCTTCCATTCCCCAGTGTGAACAATGCTACATAAACACTCTAGAGCCTGCATATTTTCAGTTGATGGTTTCATGTTCTTCAGCCAGAGGCTCAGAAAAGTAGGATGGCTAAGTTCTGTGGTGGTTCCATTTTTAGTTTTTTGCATTTGTGGTGTTGTAACAGGGTGGTCCCTAGGAAAAGGGAAAGTTCTGGGTTTCCTGCCCCACCCAGAAGGAAGGTAGAGCTGAGCATAGAAAAAAAAAGAAAAAGGAAGCAGGATGGAGAGCCAGCCAGAAGGAGACCTGAGGAAGCCACATGGAGCAAGCAAGCATGTGAGGAAGAAACCTCCTTGTTTCCTGACCCAGGACTGGCTAAGGCAGATGTGGGTGAGATACCTGCAGGGAGGTGACTATGGCAGTGTTTATATTGATTTGGTTTTGCTCTTTTCCTCCCAGATTTGTCTGGCCATGTCTGACCCTTTTCCATGGGTCCCTGCCAGAAGGTGCTTTAGTCTAGTGGCAGCTTTCAGGCCTTGCTTTGGGCCAATCCCTTTTGGGGAGACTTTTGCCCACGAGGGGATGGGTCACTTCAGGTGTTTGATTTAGAAGTTAAATTCTTTGTGTTCCGTATTGTATATTTACTGTATTAACGTCCCTTTTCATTAAAATTTTATGTTTTGTCTTGATGCAGTGGATGGCAGAATCCACTTAGAGCAGGCAGGTTTGGGGCTTCAGGGGTGTCCCTCTCTCCCTGTCCTGTAACAGATTTGGTGTCCTGTCACAGTGTAATGTCACTTGCTGACAACTATAAATAACTTAAAATACCAATATCCCCTTGTAACAGTTTCAAGAAATAGACTTTTAAAGACATATTGTGTCACCCTTTTCTTAGTCCCTGCTACATATAGGTAATGTCACCAAACAACAGTCTCAGTTTCCCTCAGCCAATAGTTTGAGAAGGAAAGTGGTGGTTTTTTTCTGGGTTGACAAATGAGGGCAGCGGACTCGTGTCTGAAAGACCACCATCCTCCTCTTTGGCAAGTTACAGGGCTATTTATACAATGTTCAACAACAACAACAACAACAAAAAAAAAATGGTAGGTGGGTAGGGGAGGGAATAAGTTAGTGCTGGGATGGAGACAGGTGGGCACCAGCCTTTATTTACACAAAGACAAACAAAAATGGGGAATCAGCAAGAGTAATGGGGAGGGGGCAGGGGGCAGCACAGGGAGGAAGAGGAGTCGGTGGGTGCTGGTCAGCTTTCTCTGTCCGAGACTCTTTGTCCCGGGTCACAGATTATTGGGGGGCAGAACAGGCAGGGTCTCAAGGTGGGAGCAGCTGGCTGCATAGGCAAGCGAAGATTCCTAAAAGGGGAAAAAGGGAAGCAGGTGAGGGGAAGACAAGTGAGTCAGGATAGAGTGCCAGTCTTCCCGGTCTGCCTTCAGCAGAAGTTAGTCTTACACACTTTAGGCAGGCAGTTAACATATGAATTGGGCTGAGGTCACAATTATTTTCTGAGAGCAGTTTGGGGTCATATTGACCTTCAGCTAAGACAAATCCATAAAACTTAAAGCTAACATTATTTTTTAGTGATGGTTGGCTAAAAATAAAATTCCTTTAGACCTAAAATGCTACTCTTTGACCTTCATTTTTACCAAGACATCTTAGAGGGTAAAATAAAGTCGAGGACTAGAGTGGAGACTGTGGAGATGTGAATAAGGATAAAGTAAGGTCGCAGGTTAGGATGGAGTAATTCTCTTGTAAGTCAATCACAAAGAAATACAGCAAAGTTCCTCAAAATCTGAAGAGGATTTAGGTGAAGTTCCTTATTTGAAAACTAAACAATAGAAAACTTTAGTAGTTCTTTAGAAACTGAATAGAATTAATATTTGCTGTAGTGAACATGAGCAGACAGTTTTAGAATGTAATTTTTAGTACTTATTTGGCATATATTAAATATGGCATGTGAAATTTTCATAGGGATTTCCTGGGATCAATAGAAAAACCTTTTAAATGAAGCTTTATACACTAGAAAGTTCTCAGCAATCAAAATGTAGCCTAATAAATGCATGCAAAACACACTTTTCTGAAAACACTTAACTTTGAACAAAGCACCAAACTGCACAAATGAAGAATGAGAACAGCATTTCAACTCCTCCAAAGGAAGCCATAATAAAAGGTGTAAGAGTCACCTAACTTTACTAAGCACTTTTTAAACAGGAGACAATAAAAATAATTACCCACAATAATTATCCAGACAGCTGTCTAGCTCCAGGGCAGGTTTTAGAATGTCTTCCCCATCATGCTTTAATAGCAAGGAGGCAAGAATGGAGATCTCCATCATCCACGACAATAATAAAAAGGAGGGGCCAATCCACTATAAATTTGATCTGTTTTGAGCAATTTTCCATCTGCTTCCTCCACCACCTCCTCTGAATGATCTCCTATAGTAACCCCCATCCTCATAGCCTAGAGGCTCTCATCTGCCATAGTGTTCTGATCCGAAGTGTCTCCCAGCTCCATTCTATTGTGCCACTGCTTTGCTTCATCAGCATCTTCCACTTCCCAGATATTGGCCTTGAGAGATGCCTCAGAGGACATCTTCTGCATCTAAACGTAGACCCAGAGCTGGACCTGGACTTTGATCTGGGGTGCCTGGAATCTGTTTTGGAGTGAACTAGCAGGGGTATACCTTGCAGTGTCCTAAAGCCATGAGAACTGCCACTTCAGAAGCAGAGCAGGAACTGGCTGCCTAATTCTGCTCACTGTTGCTCCGAACACAGCTGCTAATCTGCTGGCCGGATGTGTATGAATCTGTTGGGCCCAACCAGTAATTCCGCCCCTCCACCTTCCTTTGTGTCTGTGTGAACCCTCCCTAAGCCCAGACAGATATGCAGGCAGATACCACACCCTAGCGTTAATTCTTGGGACAGGTCAAAATTGGATTCCGATATCAGCTCCTGACTCACAGCTGAGAGACATCTATTCCTGGAAACACGCCCTTGTGTGTGGTTGAACTGTGACAAGCTTGTTAATCTTTGAATTCATTTGCTAAGTTGAATTTGCGCAGGCTATGACTCATCTAATGGTCAGTGAGGCCTATATATTCCCTGACATCCCTCTGGTCAGGGTCTTGCTTCACTTGTGTGGCCTGCGTGCCTGCAAGAAAGCTTGACCCCAGCTAGCTGGCTCAATAAACTCTGCTTGCTTGTGCATCACTGGTCCTGTCCTTTGTCGCAGGAGGACCTTAACAAATCAAAGCTTTCAACCCCCTTACCCCTCCTTTATAGAGGCTCCATCCCATCCCATTTTTAGCTTTTTTTTTTTTTTAAAGATTTATTTGTTCATACAGAACTGGGGTGTACAGGCCAGAGGCTCAGGGGCAGCAAGAGGCTTCACTATAGACAGAGTGGGGAGCAGAGTAGGCAGATTGATGAAGTACACTGCTGAGGGGAGCAGCGGGCGGGTCAGGAGAGGTCTGCCATGCCATGTGGTCTCCTCCGGGGCAGGCAGGGATCTAAATAATGCAGAAATGGCTTAAGCTTCTTAGTGCAGTGCTTTAATCTGCTGCACCACCAGGGAGGGCCTCCAAAGACATCTTTATCATTGATGCCATGAAGGCTGGTCCCATTGTATTCTTCTGGTTTTTTGTTGTTGTTGCAAGTCTTATTGTAACAGGGTGGTCCCTAGGAAAAGGGGAAGTTCCAGGTTCCCTGCCCCACCCAGAAGGAGGGTGGAGCTGAGCAGAGAAAAAGAGAAGGAATCAGAAGAGGAGAAAAAAGGGAAGCAGGATGGAGAACAAGGAGACCTGAGGAAGCCACATGGAGCAGCAAGCATGTGATGAAGAAACCATGTTTGTTTCTTGGCCCTGGACTGGCTGAGGCAGATGTGGGTGAGATACCTGCAGGGAGGTGACTACAGCAGTGTTTATATTGCATTTGATTTTGCTCTTTTCCTCCCAGACTTGTCTGGTCATCTCTGACCCTTTTCCATGGGTCCTGGCCAGAAGGTGCTTTAGTCTTGTGGCAGCTTTCAGGCCTTGCTTTGGGCCAATCCCTTTTTGGTTGACTTTTGCCCACAAGGGGTTGGGTATCTTCAGGTGTTTGATTTAGACATTACATTCTTTCTTCTATATTGTATACTCACTGTATTAAAGTCCCTTTTCATTTAAGTTTTATATGTTTTGTCTTGACGCAGCAGATGGCAGAACCCACTTAGAGCAGGCAGGTTTTGGGGCTTCAGGGGTGCCTCTCTCCCTGCCCTGTAACATAACTAAATCTCTAACCTCCCCCACCACCAGAGGCCTGAGACTCAACTTCAGCCCTACTGATCTCCAAGTCCTGTCCCCTGAACTCTCCAGAGCTAAGCAGCCCCCCTGATGGACTTCTTCCAGCACCCTCCAGTGACACCATGGAGGTTGCTGTATAAATGGCACACCAGAGGGAATACACACTGCACTGATTTTATATAAAAAAAATAGTCTTGACCAGTTTTGAGGCCCTTGTTAGAGGCTGATCAGTTGTCCTTTTTGAACATCCAAGTCTATGCTTCAATCCCTCCCCTTTCTGGGCTCTCAACTTTGGGCCCTACATAACCAGCCCTAATCACCAATTAATCAGGTCCTAAACAGTCCTACAGACTGTTCTCAGAGCCTGGGGAATTATTCAAATCAGTTGTCTACAGAATGTTCCCAAAATCTAGCCAGTGCCCGTCCACTTGTCACACACAAGCCGCCCTCACAGCTCTAGCTGCCTGTTAGCCTGTTCCCAGGTGCAAGTCCTGTGTGGCCTGGTCTGGCAGCTTGCTCTTGTTTGGAACGCTAAGTAACAGAGTCAGCCTTTCATCTATCTGAGTGTCTTTGTGTTGTGTCCACCATCAAAGGAACCTTTAAATCTTATAAAACAATTGGTGCTCTGAGCCGAATTGTGTGGCCACGACTGCTCTGGGATCGCTTTGTCGGGTGACTGCTCTTGGCTTATTAATTGGCTCCAAACTGTGGTGAGAGGGACTTGGGACAGAACTTGAGCTTGAGCAAGGCTTGTCATCTGCTGCTTTGTCCCCTGGTGGCTGCCACTGTCCCCTTGCCCAACTGTCCTCAGTGCGAGAATATTCCATATTGTTATAGGGCACCTCAATTCAGAGAGAGGCACCCCTGAAGCCCCAAAACCTGCCTGCTCTAAGTGGGTTCTGCCATCCGCCGCAACAAGACAAAACATATAAAGCTTTAATGAAAAGTGACTTTAATACAGTTAATATACAATATGAAACACAAAGAATGTAACTTCTAAATCAACACCTGAAGTTACCCATCCCCTTGTGGGCAAAAGTCCACCCAAAAGGGATTGGCCCAAAGCAAGGCCTGAAAGCCCACCACAAGACTAAAGCACCTTCTGGCCGGGACCCATGGAAAAGGGTCAGAAATGGCCAGACAAATCTGAGAGGAAAAGAGCAAAATCAAAATCAATATAAACACTGCCATAGTCACCTCCCTACAGGTATCTCACCCACATCTGCCTTAACCAGTCCAGGGTCAGGAAACAAGCCCGGTTTCTTCATCACATGTTTGCTGCTCCATGTGGCTTCCTTAGGTTTCCTTCTCCATCTGCCTTCCGCCTTCTGCCTTCTGCCTTCCTTCTCTCTTCTTCTCTCTCCTTTTTCTCTGCTCAGTTCCACCCTCCTTCTGGGTGGGGCAGGGAACCTGGAACTTCCCTTCTCCTAGGGACCACCCAGTTACAATATGAACAGTGCTAACTGGCCACATTCTAGGGACTGTCCAGGCAATAGGAGTGAATGGTTGCCCAGTTAGCGGCCATGACTGGGCGCACAGGGTCTCCTCTGATCCCCAACCCATTTCTGTGGGCCAAAGATTTAATTTTAACTTAATTGGTTCCTGTGTCAGACAGAGCATGGGGTACCTTAGGGGGATGGGTATTGTAAATATTAAAAGTTGAGCCAAGGTTATAAAACAAGGCATACCTGTCTTTTTTATTTACTTTCCTAAGACTATAAGAAATATCGTTTGATTTTAGTGGAGTCCCAGCTATGAGTTGAGTCCCAGTAGTAAGTCTGTGAAACGTTATCAATTGGTACATTTAAACAAATGTTAAAGCTAATTTAGAAGTTAATGTTATAGAGGTTAAAAAAAAATAAACTCTTCTATTTTTGTAAACCTTTTTAAAGTAAATTTTAGGTTTTCAATTGAGTCAGATTATGGACCTTGGTTTCAAGTTAATTATATAGATATACCTATATATAACTCTCTCTATACTTTAGCCTCCACCACTGTATTCAGGTTTCTTTCTTTTGGGGGAATGAGGGGAACCTTTGGCTTCCTTTGCCATAAGGGTCAAGTCTCCTACCACCCCCTTCTTCTTGACTATAAACAACTATCATCAAACTTTGCAAGTCACCTAAGCTATCAGTTCACACCCTCCACCCCTAGTCCAAGAAATATGCCAAGACACTACTGTCATAGAAATGTGAGCCATACATTTAACACACTTTACAGTCCCACCAAGATACTACTAGACAGCCAAGACATTTCAGCTGTTTTCTTGACGACTGTCTTGTAAATGGAACTTGACTGCAGGCTAAACTACAAAGTATCCTTACACTTAACCTGCTTTCCTCCTTTAACTCTCATGATAAAATATTTTCTACACCATTTAAAGCAAAGTGTACCTGTTTTTGCCCCAACTTCTGTTACCAGCCGCAAGAAAGGAAGGCAGGAGGCAGAAAATCTGAGCAAGTAGTTTATTGCTCCGGGACAGCAGCTGAGAAGGAGCTCCCAAGGGTGGGGTCTGCAGCTACTGCCAACTCAATAAGGGGGAAGAGTCTCTTATATAGATTCTAAACTCAGATTCCAAAGGGGTGACTCATCGCTGTGTCCCTTGATGTCAGGCCCAGTTATCACCTTCTAGTCCCATCCCGGATGCAAGGCCCAGTTTATTACCGCCTTATCACCTTTGGATGCAAGGCCTAATTTATTACTGCCCTTATCCAGTCCCTCAGTAAATCTCTGTACTTGGTCACTCCCAACTGTACCCAGCTATCAAAAGTGTCATCTACTATTCATGCTGCCCAAACAGCTCGAATAATCAAACTCTAAACTGATGTCAAGACAATAGGGTCATTTGCAGCAGTTTTGTTTGTTTCATTTTCTGTTTTAAATGCTACCAAGGCCCTGGCTGGTGTCTCAGTATATCTCTTGAGCAGCTGGTTAAATCCACAGTCAACACCTCTCTTATCAGGCTGTCCACTTTAGGCCACTCTGCACCACTATACACTATGCCCTGAGGGTCAGACACCCCAGGGTTAGGCCTTGCACCCTGGGGCTCACAACATCAAATTATTTAAATTAAGCAACCTACGGGAAGCCTACAAAACCCAATTAACTTCACCTGCAACTCCAGTGTACTATTAACTCTGTCTGTGGGTACAACACCTGTGTGGCTCTACCTGGAGGTGTTCTCTCAGCTAGAGCCATAAATAAAAAATTCTGTGTTTCGTCTATGCAAGTTCCGTGTGTGATGTCCACCATCAAAAGAATATTTCAATCTTACAAAAACACCAGTACACCAAACACTGACTCAGGAAAGCTTTGGAAGCATTGAACCTAGGAAGATGCTGGGAAACTTACAGGACCCAAGTGACACAGCTATGCAACTTCTGTCATCAGACACCATCCTGATAGAGGGGAAATGCTCTGAAAAATCAGAATTTCCATGCTAGCTCATGTTATGACCCCCCTTTTTTGTATAATCAAAACGTTCCAAGCAACCATCAGTTTTCTACTGGACTGCCTCAGTCTCATACCTGGTTCAGGTGAGCAAGCGCTGCCTCAGGATGGGAAAGTCCTCTTGGAATCAAAAATAAACTGGCTGATTAATAAACAACTATAACAAAATTAATATTGTAAGACAAGGCAGTACTAGAATAATCAGAATTCTCTTACTGCCTGGAGGAGAACCCAAATCTCATCTCTCTGCTATCTCACAATCCTTCTATTCAGTTTCTAAAGAACCAAAGTTTAGTTTGGTTTAGTAAAGTTTTGTTTAGTTTTCAAATAAGGAACTTCACCTAAATCCTCTTCAGATTTTGAGGAACTTTGCTGTATTTCTTTGTGATTGACTTGCAAGAGAATTACTCCGTCCTAGCCTGCGACCTTACTTTATCCTTATTCACATCTCCACACAGTCTCCACTCTAGTCCTCGACTTTATTTTACCCTCTAAGATGTCTTGGTAAAAATGAAGGTCAAAGAGTAGCATTTTAGGTCTAAAGGAATTTTATATTTAGCCAACTCCAGTATCTGGAGTGGGGGCGGAGTCCATGAAACCTGTACCTGTAACAATTCCCCCCTTTTGATTTTAATACTGCCATATCTATGGTGGCACAGATTTTAGCGTACAGTCAGCTACCAGCATTGTCCATGAATGTCCAATATGACAGCCATAAGTGGAAAATAGTCTGTTAGTGCATGTGAAAGGGAAAAAAAAACTTCTTGGTGTGTATCAAAATCATAGTAACAGAACAAAACAAAACTTTAAAAGCTGTTTAAAAGGTTCTCTCAACCTTGATCCCAACTTTGTTCAACTTGTATGTACAAGTGATTTACAAATACATGTTAGCTTTTAACCATTTTTCTATTTTTGCATAAAATCACAGGGCAGAATAATCAAGTAGCAAGTTGTTGTTGCTGGCTTGCTGGAGTCCTTCCTACAGGATCAGAGCGAACCATAGATGTCCAGCCCACACAGACTTCAGGAGCAACGTTGGTCTCAGCAGACTCAACCTGGAGTTTCCTCTTCTCGAGGTTACCAGGGCTTTTATTTTTCTGGGTCATCCAGGTCTGCCAATGGAGGCAAGCTTCCTCACCTTCTTTGGAGGTCTCTGGAACCCTATAAACAAAGCAGCAGGTTCTCCTTTTCTTGGTTCAGCTCTATTTGAAGTTTCTGGAGAATGCCAAGCAAAGCCACTGAAACACATTTCCAATTTATTTGGGTTAAGCAAACAAAGTTCCCTATTGAAATTATGCAAAAATACTCGAGTAGTAAATATTACTACCACAATCTTTACACTGTGTTGGTATCAAGGGGAGAGAAAGATAGAAATACACGTTAGTTCTGCTGAAGAAAAAAATTATTGCAGATTCTGAAAGCGGAAAAAAAAAACTTTCTTTGAATCAAATGGGAAAAAAAAATACCAGTATCATTTCAAAGGTAAACTTAGCAAAAATCAGTCTGTTCAGTTCTTTGTAGAAAATCTTTTTTTTTTTTTCACTGTCAAAATTTCCAATTGGAATCAGTTGAGGTCTTTCTCTGTAAACATTTTTTTTTCCAGAAGCAGTTTCTGCAAATGCCAAACCATTAAATATAATATTTCAGGACAACAATCATTATTTACAATTCAAACAATATATGATATCATAATGTTTTTATGCACTTTTCAGAACACCAGTGTTAACATTTATGTTCATGCCATGTTTCACCTTTTTCCAAGTGACAGTGTTCCTTTCCAGTCATTTTTCTTTACTAGGTAAATAAAAAAAGTCCAAATTGATCTAAGTGCCTTTCCAGAAGGAAAGGAAGAAATTTTGTGGAATGTCTCAGGAGCTCTAATGAGGTTCCACAAAGTTGTCTTTGATTAACCAAATGACACTACCAAATTTTTCTTCAAATTTTGAATTCTGGGAAGCTTTGTCACAAATATGAAAAAAAAAAAAATAGACAACAACAATCTCTCTGAAAGCTCTGGCTCAGTCAGTAATGCAATATCGACAATCAAACAATTACAGTCAAACCATAAACTTTTTGTTCTTTTTCCTTCATAACAAAAGACTCTTTGTCCTCAGAAACCTTAATTTTTTCAAATTTCCATTTTCCTTATGTTATCAACCCAAGCAAAAGGAAAAATATTATACCCAGCACAACCTTAGAAGCACCTGTTTTAAAACATTAGAACACAAATTAGTTACCATGGACCAAAAATTATCCCAGATTGTGTATTCAAAACATGTATATCAGTTTCCATTAGTTTTGTTTGTTTGTTTGATTTCTTTTCAATATCTATAGGCACCACCAAAACCAATTTTATAACACCTCGAGGCCAAGACAATTAAGCACAAGGACAAGACATACAGACATGCAACATATATAGACAAGACAGTTTTTCTTAGTTATGCCACGTGGAATCTTATGTAACTGCAGTTTTACTCATATAGGCCAAAATGATTAAAAAAAAATTCCAAGGAAATATCAAAATCAAGACAGAAGGCCTTATTGTGTAATAAAAGCAAATTTTAAAAAAAATACTGCTAGCAAAATTGCACAGTTATTGTTATATTCCTAAATGTTTCCAAAGGGAAAAAAAATGGTTAGAGCATGTTCATCATCTCAGGGTTCCTTCAGAAAGTGTATTTTGAAGTACACTGCCACATAGCTAGAAAAGAAGACAAGTTAGTACCATGTAAGTTTTTTACTTTTTCTTAAATAAATATTTGAGGTCTTCAATAGGTTCGCAAGATCAGGCGGGTTTTGTCTGTATGTCAGTTCCATCTGGGGCTTTCTTAACTCTGGAATGATGTACCCAGGGAAGCAAGCCAGGACATGAGGGCAGAGTCCATGAAACCTGTACCTGTTACAGTTTCAGTACATTAAGCAGAATGCAATTATAAACATGTATGTGTTGGGAGTGACCAAAGATTTACTGACAAGGACTGAATTAGGACGGTAAAGAATTTTGCCTTGCATCCAAGCTTGGTAAGGTGGTAATAAACTGACCTTGCATCCGGGATGGGACTA
Organism: Condylura cristata; assembly: GCF_000260355.1. Lineage (NCBI taxonomy): Eukaryota > Metazoa > Chordata > Mammalia > Eulipotyphla > Talpidae > Condylura > Condylura cristata. The sequence continues at coordinate 2,210,700 of NW_004567121.1, forward strand.
GCTGAAGGTGATAATGAACTGGGCCTCACATCAAGGACAGAGCGATGAGTCACCCCCTTTGGAATCTGAGTTTAGAATCTATATAAGAGACCCTTCCCCTTTATTGAGTTGGCAGTAGCTGCGGACCCCACCTAGGGGCTCCGTCTCAGCTGCTGTCCCGGAGCAATAAACTCTGCTTAGCCTTTCTGCCTCTGCCTTCCTTTCTTGTGGCCAGTCACAGAAGTTGGGACAAAACAGTATGTATTTATGAGATATATCAAAGTATATGAAGCAAAACCTGACAAATTAAAGGTAGAACTAGACAGTTCCCCTCCTGTCAAAAACAGTTGATTTCAATGCTCCACTAAAAATACTGAATAGAACAAGTTAGAGAGGAGATAAGTCAGGAAATAGAAAACTTAAATGACACAATAGCTCTACCAAACATGTGAAGGCGGTTAAGCAAAACATGGTACCTACACTGGAATATAATTTGGTCTTTAAAAAGGAAATTCTGGCCCTCCCTGGTGGCCCAGTGGGTTAAAGCACAGCAGTGAGAATCTAAAGCCGCTTCTGCATGAGTTCGATTCCCGCCTGCCCCGGAGGGGACCACATGGCGTGGCAAATCTCTCCTGACCCGCCCGCTGCTCCCCTCAGCAGTGTACTTCGTAGATCGGCCTGTTCTGTTCCCTGCTCTGTCTCTGGTGAAGCCTCTCGCCGCCCCTGAGCCTCTGGCCTGTACCCCAGTTCTGTATGCACAAATAAATAAATCTTAAAAAAAAAAAAACTGTCTAAAAAGGAAATACCTTGAGGGTATTATATTAGCAAAGTGAAATATCACTCACAAAAACCTTGTGATTTACCTTATGAGATAGAGTAGTCAGATCACAGAGATAGCATAGTGGTGGTTTGCAGGGGTAGGGAGAGGGGAAGATGAGGAGTTAGTGCTTAGTGGATATAGAGTTTCAGTTTTACAAGGTAAAAAGATGGTGGAGACCCTCCCTGGTGGCGCAGCAGCGGGTTAAAGCACTGCAATAAGAAGCTTGAGCCACTTCCGCATGAGTTCGATCCCTACCTGCCCCAGAGGAGATCCGCATGGCGAGGCAGACCTCTCCTGACCCTCCCGCTGCTCCCCTCAGCAGTGCACTTCATTAATCTACCTGTTCTGCTCCCCACTCTGTCCCTGGTAAATCCTATCACCCTCTGCATCTCTGGCCTCAACTCCAGTTCTGTATGAATAAATAAATAAATCTTAAAAAAAAAAAAAAGATGGTGGAGACTGTTGATTATAGATAGGTACTCATTTAAAAATGGTAGGAATTTGATGTCAAGTGTAAATTTTACCAAAGTAAAAAAGATTGGTGATGCTAGAACAGAGGTAAGAGGGTCTCACAGGCAAACTGCAGTTCTTTGGGTTGAAAACAGCTGCTCAGGGCCAGTGAACCAGGCTTGACCCAAACAACTGCTGGTGGCAGTTCTGCTTCTGTACCTTACTTCCAGGAGGGGTGGGTCCCCATCTACAGTCACAGGCCACTCAGGGGTGAAACACTGCTGCAGGCTGTCTGGGTGACTAAGTCAAGGGTGCCACCGTTGGGTGTCACTTAGTGTCATGACTGATGGCACAGAGGGAACAATGGCAGTGACCCACAGAGGGGGCAGCACTGGGCTTCCACTGGGGCTGAGAGGTCTTACTTGCTCATGAAAATTCTGGGGGCTTTTGAGGTTTTTTTTCCTTCCCTAGAGACAAAGCCATAAGGATGCCTGTAAGGGTTTGGGACATCAGCAGTGACATTTATTTGCTCCACCTATCAGGCTGTGCATCATGGCTCCCACCTTCTGAGTCACAGGCGCATTCATGGTTGGTGGCTCCCGTAGCCACCAGAACAGAAACTTCCACTTGCCCAAAAAGGAAGGGACAGAAATAGCCTGAGGCCCAGGAGGTGACCGCCAGGAAATGAGGCAGGACGCTTGTGTGAGTGAGAACTGGAATGTTCTCTAATGAAATTCGGGTCCTAGTAGGGGAGAAAACTTTCTCCTGAGAGTGAAGGCACATAAAAAAAAAGCACGTGCACACGTGTGTGTACACAATACAGCACACTCACATGGCATTGAATCCCAAGGGCATTCTTTGAGCACCTCTTGAGAGCAGCTTCCACACCTTGACATTTACCTCACCACAAGAACTTGACGCCGTTATCTCATTTCACTCACAAACAGCCCTGTAAGAGAGTGATAACTCTTGTCCTCCAGTATATATGGAGGTCAAGTGATTTTCTCCTGACTGTGGGGCTAGTCTAGAAAGTGTGTTCCTGACATCTGTGCTGTCTGGGTGGATGGGGGCAGGCATCCCTGGGCCTTTGAAGGAAGCCCAGGTAGAAGTACACATTTCGGAGTGAAGACCTGAAGGTCAATGTTGTTGCTGGATGCTAAATTCCGATAGCTACACAAATGTCGCTTCCAGGTGGAAGAAGCACGCTTGTGGCCAAATCTACCTGAGGGGTGTCGTCAGGGGAACCTGGAAGGAAGGAAAGCAGCTTAACACGGGAGTGAACCTGTTGAGAACACATTCCAAGGCCCTGCTGGCTGGCCTGACCTTTCTCTGCATCACATCTGACGTCTCCTGATGTGTGGGGCCAAATTCCCAGGGCAACTGGCTAGGCAGGTTGTGAGTTTTAGGGTAGAGGTGCAGGTTTGGCCCTTCTCTAGGGCAAAGGGACTGAGTCCAATTATTCTCTGGGATGAACAGGAAAAAATGACTAAGCCTGATGTAAACTTTTACACCCTTTGAATTTTACCTCTTTCCCTCTAAGCACAGCCTGCCTTGGCCTTTTCAGCTCTGCCCCAGAAGCCACCTGCTCTCCACAGAGATGAAAGACTGCTGCCCACACTCCAGGCTTAGGCCAGAGCTCACTCCCAAGGTCTGTTTCCTTCTGCTCTAGGCCCGTGTGGCTATTCACGGTCTCCTTCCCCCCAACCCGAGTGCCTCTGACCCTTATGGATGTCCCAGTTAGGTGTGCAGAGCAGTGTCAGCCGGCCACCTCCAGGAAGTGACCAGCCCTGCTGTGCTGCTCACTCAGTGGTTACCTTCTCCTGCCAGCTCCCCTGACTAGCAGGCCAACCCAGACTTCATTGGCACATGCTCTTGGGTCTCCATGCACCCCACAATAAACTTCAAAAAGATAGGGACTGTGTGTGCTGTGCCCCTATGCTGCAGTAAATTGCCTAGCATTTACTGAGCTGGAGCTGATGGGGACACAGAGGGCAGGGATTTATTCATTTTACTATCACATCATCAGGGCACCGCAAAGTGTTAAGAAATGGGAACCTGTTCCCACCCTGACCTTGCTATAGAACATCCTAAGTGATACCCCTCAGGGTTTAGCCTACAGAGACCAGGCCCTGCCCAGGTGTCCGAGGGGTTGGGCTGGAACTCACCAGGAAGCAGGGGCTGTGTTTTCCCTACTCAAAGCCCCTCTGCCCTCTGTCCCCACAGCAATCTGCAGTGTCAGTCCCTGGTGCATCCTCAGAACAGCAGAGCTTGACAAATTCTTCCTCATTTGGTGGGAAAGTGTCAAGTCCCCTTGGAACCAGGAAACACAAACCTAGGAGAGGCTGGGAACAAGCAATATAGGTCACACGGGATTGCTCTTTGTCACTGGATTGGCAGGGCACAGGTCCCACCAGACCACCAAAGGACAGATCTCTGGTGAGCAGGCACCACTCTGTGTGGATTCTGGGTGGCAGGCAGAGAGGCGGTGGGCAGTCTGTCTTCTAGAGGCAAGACACTCTCCAGCCAGTGCCCCTGACCCCAAGCCTGTATGGTGGGGTGAGACCCACTGGAAAGGCTCTGTGATTCAATGAGGTCATGTGGGCAAAGTACCTATGGCAGTGTCGGGCACTTAGTAGGCCCTTGGCCATGCTGGCTCCCTCTGTCCTTCCAGAGGGAATAGTAAAGACTGCCATTAAGTCATCCTCCCAGCAGGTGCCCTCATTTTCATGCCATGATGGAAATTTTAACATGCCCTGGGTGTTTCAGACAAACAAAGTGCTGGCCTAGGGCGACCTTCCATACTTGGGCCTTCATCCAGCTTCCCCACGCATAAACAGGGATGCTGACCTCCAACCCTGTGTTCTCAGTCAGGGGAGGAAAGGTCCAGAGCTCCATCAACCAGGCAGAGATGACTCAGGGAACAAGTTTCCAGTGCCAACCTAGAGATGACCACTAGGACTGGATTCAGTTGGCTACCTGTGGTCTGCATGACACATAGAATCTGACTACAACCACGCTTAAGGTGGGCAATTGCCAATCAGAAGCTCACAACTCCGGAGGCACAGCGTCACTCACATAAAGCGTGAGCTCCGCCACTCACCGGCTGTGAGTCCTGGGACAGCAACTCGGTCTTTCTGAGCCCCTTTCCTGTAAAATGGGGGTCATTTTACAGACTTCAAAGCAAATCACACCTACAGTCATTTATTGGCAATTTCTGTCCCACAGTGACATCTTCTACCTTCAGGCTGGCAGAGCAACGGTCACCTTCGAGTTTCTATTTCATAGAAATCAGCCCTAGGTCATGTTATTATTTTGACAGAATCCCAGATCCACCCCACACTGACCCTCATAGGCACACCCACTGCAAAGAGCTATTATTGGCTGAAGTTGCTTTTTCATGGCCAACTGGGAACCAAAACACAGCCCTGTGCTTCTTATAAACATGAGCCTAAATCATCAGCAAGTGGCCCTAAGTAGCCTTGAGAAGTCCTGCAAAATGAAGACAGGTCTTCTCTACTTCTTGCCTTGCTCTTCACACTCAGATGGGTCATTCCACCTCCTCCTTGAGGGGCTAAGCACAAGGTCAGGCCTAGCCTAGTACTGGACAAACATTAATTGAGCACCTGCTGTGAGCTGGGTTCTTGGTTGAGCTGGCAGGAAATTAGCTAGGTGGAGATGACTAGGGGAAGCCCTGCAGAGGGTAGTGCATGCTCAGGAGGATGAACATTCAGGTGAAATGAGGACAGCACAGGGAAAGGGGTATTGCCCTTGGCCAAGGCTGCCTTCCGAGTCCTTTGCCACCTCTTAGGCTTTATCAAAGAAGGGTTGTAGGCCATCAGCTTCACTGAGATATTCCAGAGAGCTGTGCTTCTCCCCAATGTCACAGGTCTGAAGGACTTAGCAATAAAGATTTGAAGTAGCTAGCAAAAAAAACAAACGAACAAGCAAAAAACCCCGAACTAACAAAACTTAAAGCTGGCCGAGATGATTATGAATTGATCAGCTCTTTGCATTTTTTTTATATCAGTGACTACTGACAGACAATTTTCAGCTTTGGCTAGACTTGCCTGAGGTTGCTCTCCTCTCCTGTGACTGCAGATTTCTATGGCCTCTGTGCTTTGAGGCTTGTCCCACTTGTCTCCTCAAGTTCTCCCGGGATCAAAAGGTGCAACTGGCAGGTGAAGGAGGCCCTGGGTGAGTGAGGACATGGGCACAGACCCCCTGACAATCCACAGCCTACAGAGCCCATGTGAGATCATCTAAGCAGCTCGGTCCTGCCCTGGGGACCAGGTGGGAACCAAGGGGCCCTGGCACAATGGCATCCCAGATCTCAAGTCACCAAGGGCAGCAGCTTGCAAGACAGCAATGTGATTTTCTCATTTCAAATACCTAATTCTTTTCCAAAAGTAATCAGAATGGACCACTCACAGGCATGGGATTTGCTTTAGAAAGTATGTCCAAGAATTTACTTCTCTCCATAGGCAGTGGGAAATAGTGAGCTGTATGGAGGGAAAACAGCCAGGGGCTCACTGGAGAGCAGGGATCTCCAGTGCCATGTTCCCCAGCTCTGTGGGTGAATGAAGCCTGCAATATGGACTTCCGAGCCCAGGGCATGCCCTGAACTGGGTTTGCAGGAGAAAAAAAAAAAAAAAAAGATCAGTGATAATATTTAAACTAAAATTGTCAGCCACTGGAATGTGGTTCTAGTTTAGAAATAGAATCAGAAAAAGAATAAAGCTGTGGTCTAGAAAAACAAACAAAAACCAACAGGCAAAGGACAAGGGGAGGAGTCATCATCCCACCCATCCCACCCGCAGAGGTGCTGACTTAACACCACCCCCACCAACCATGAGAGAGAAGGGAATTAAGTCTGCCCCAATAGTGTCCCTTCCAGTCCTGTGAATTCAGTGTAAATCTAGCCAGCTGCTGCCCTCCTGGCCAGGCACAGATAGAGTAACCTCCTACCGCTAGACAGATGTGCACAGACTCCAGAATCCAGTAGAATGGGCCGCTTGCAGGGTTCTCTGAAGAGTGGTGGCCAGAGTTATCTCAGGGCCCCCTGCAGACTCCAACCTCCAGCGGGAGCCAGAAAGGGGGGGTGGGGGTGGGGGCCCGACTCATTCCAAGTGAGTCTGCAGGCGGAGGTCGCAACAAACTAATGCTGCCAGCTGAAAGGGGGGAGCCCAATCTAATGCCAGTTTAAGCGATGGTGACCTGAACCACGGTGAAGAATTTGGGGGCCTCTTTATATACCGCTATTATTATTATTTATGCATACAAGAGCTGGATGAGGGCCAGCTGGATGTGGGAGGGGGGGCGGTTAGAGGATTCACCAGAGAGTGAGACACGAACAGGGAGATCTACTGATAACACTGAAATACTCGGCTGGGAGGAGGGAGGGAGCAGCGGGTGAGACCGGAGAAGTCTGCTGCCCCTCGGGCATCGCCTCCCGGGCCGAGCTGCAGTGGCTGCCCACCGCCTCACAGTGCGCCACCAGGGATGCCCCTACAGTGTTATTCTTAATGGTGATCGCATGCCAAGATCGCAGAGTATGTGAAGCCCGTCAGGAAAGACTTGGATCTGTACCCCCAAACCCACCCCATCTAGTGGAAGGTGGCACTCAGTGCTGGGCCGCAGCATTCGAGCTCCTGCCCTGACCCTACAGGTCCGCAGCCCGCGGGCAGTGTGGTGCAGGGCGGCGCCCGCGCGCTCGGGCTGGGTACCTCGGGCGCCCGCTCCGGCTTAGGCAGAGGCGGGGCAGGCTCTGGCCCAGGCTCCTCCCTACTCGGCCCCTAGCTCTCCGGCTCTTAACCCGCGCGCTGGGCGCCACGACGGTCACTGTGCTCCGCCGAGAAGCCAGCTGATACCGCCGAGCCCTAGCCGAGCGCGTCTGTCCGTCCCAGATTCGACGCCAGCACGTCGGCATGGCCCCCGCTGCGGCGTCGGGGGGCAGCACCCTGCCCAGCGGCCTCGCGGTCTTTACCACCTTCCCGGATCTCCTCTTCGTCTTCGAGTTTGTGAGTGGCTCACGCGCCCCACGAGGGTGCTGGGAAGGGTGGGATATGCAGTACTGAGCGCACTCCGGGGCTGAGCACCGCAGTCCCGCACAATCGGCAATCTGTAGGGGTCCCCAGGACATCGGGGTAACTCGAGCCAGGGTAAGGAAAGTCTCCCTCAGCCCAACTCCATCCCCTCAGGAGTTTAGCCCCCTCTAGACAAATAAATGGCAATAGGGGGAAGAGCGGAGAAAGTACGAAGGTACAGGATTTAGGGGTGGGGGTGGGAGTGGGGGGACCCAACTCTCAACTGGATGTTGGCTGTCGGCTAAAATTCTTCAGCTGCGTGCAGGCAGATTCCAGAGCTGCGCTGCCAGTCTGCTTCTCTTGGGCGGTGCACAGAAGTCTTGTTGGACAGCAATGTCCTTGTAGAGTTGTCCAGCTTCTTCCAGCCGGACAAAAGAAACTAGAACATCACCAACCGAGGTCTGGAGATTAGGTTGGTCCCTAGGAGCTAAATTTAAATAGCGATTCTGTGTTCTGGTCATTGAAAGTTTCTGGTGAGTGAACCAAAATTGCAGCACCTTTGATCTGGAAATAATAAAGCAGGCCATCGTTGTTCCTCCACAGTCATTCTGTTCTGTGTGGTATGGCAGGGAGGGAGGGGGGCTGGTGAGGGCCTGTGCCTTCGCAGACCCTAGCATTGGGGAAACCTCTCTACCTGTGCTTGAACCCTCCTCACCCTGGAGCAGTTCAGGGAAGCGCTCCACCTGTGAGTTAGGGAAGCCTGTTCTGGGTACCCAGTAAGTGCTCACAGGGGGTCCGGAGATGTCAGATTCCTCAGGGAAAGGATGTGCACCACGGCTTCCCAGACTCCTTTCCCTGCACTCCCAGCTCAGGAGTGACAGTCTGGAGTTGGAAGAGAAATTTTCCAAACCTGATGGTTTAACAGAGAGACCTGCTTCTTATGACAGAAGGGTGTGAATACCAAAGGGAGCAGGTTCTTCCATGGAGGTTTTGAGGGGAAAGGGATGAGAGGCATCACAGTTGCTTGGTGGTACTTTGTCACAGTTGTGAGAACTGAGCTGAAGCCAGACTGTGTATACCCAGACTTCAGATCCTGGGGCTGGCCAGAATCAAGAAAGTGACATCTGAAAGAAAATCTAGGCTTCACTATGCCCAGTCCTGCCATTTATAGATAGGGACACCCAGGCACAGGGAGGGGAGGGGCTTGTGTGCACTGGAACATTCTTTCCCAAATGGCTTATCTCTGTGCATCTATTAAGCACTTAGCTTGTGCGCAATTGCCGTAGGCTGGATTTCTGAAACTGAGCATATAGTACCCATAACCTGGGAATAAGTAACAAGCAGTTCCTTCATGGGTTACTGTCTCTGCAAAGGCAGTTTCATGATCATTGTTATGAGATAGAGATTTTTTTAAGTAACAAAAGTCCTTCCTGGAGTATCGTCCATCACACTAATGTGTGCCTTCTCTGCTTCTGTAGCTGCTTGTACAGCAGCTGGATTTACCCTGGCAGGATGATTTGCGGGGGAGGGGACAAGTGGATTCCCCCAATCCACCAATCAAAATGAGAGCACACCCAGCTTGGGGAATTTCAGAGCCATGGATTTTGGGAAATGTACTCTTCCAAGATGGTTTTGTGACCTGAGGTCGTTGGGGCTTCTAGAAGACACCATTCTCTACCTGATCACTTCCCTCTCAGCTGTCTTAGAAATTGTTCTCCTTTACCTCATCCTCTGCTCCCTCCTCCCCACTTCCAGAGAAGTCCTGGCACCTCAGTAGTGAACCTGCTTCTCTCTCCTTAGAGTGGGGATGGGCTCTAGGGTGCCTTGGGAGAACAGAGGAGAAAGCAAGCCAGTCCTTTCTGTTTTCCTCTGCACAGATTGGATCAGAAATACAAAGCTGTATGACTCTTGATGCGTGCGGCTCAGTTGAAATTAGAGGGTCCCAGGAGGTGCTGGCTTACCCTAGAATGGGTTTATGATCTGCAAACTTCAATTTTAACAAATTAACATTTCAAATATTACAGAGAAGTATATAAATACTTTAATAGGCACCATGACTCAGCTTGGTCAAATATCAGTATTGCCATATAATTAATTCCTTCAGTTTTAAGGAAATAGTCTTCCAGGGGCTTCTAAGCCCCCCGGATATCCTACTATTGTCTTATTCTCTTCTCGCCCCTGAGGAAGACTCCAGAGATGAACATGGGTTCATTACTCCCAAGCAATACCTTGACTGCACACCCAACTCTCTGTGACCTATACCTGCTCTATACCTTTTCACACCTGGTGAAATACTTTGAGCCTGCACATATCCTGCAAATGCTTTTCACGCACCCTTGTCTGAGGCATATACATGTTGATGCTGTTTATCCGTTTTCTACTGATGGACATTTGGGCTCTTCCCTATTTGCTGCCTGTTGCTGTTGCAGGCAGCCTGGGCAGGACGTCCCTGGGTTTGCTTCTTCAGTCCATGCTGGCATCTCTTCGGGAGCACATGCAGGATTTGACTTGCAGAGTCTTAGGGAATGCACCTCTCCATTTTTTCAGCTGTTATCACATTCCTGTCCAAAAACAGTTGTTCTAGTTCATACTCTCCAAGGGCAGAGTTCCTGGGAAACTGGTGAAACTTAATTAAGCTCAGGACTCCTGTTTGCTTTGGGCCCCGCCAAGATCCAGCCTCATTTTATATTCTTCTATAATAACGGTCCTGAAGTTGTGTAAGCCTAGGGTTAAACCTGGCCCTTGCCCACTCTTAGTAGCAGCTATGAAAGTCCCATTGTTGTCCCTCATTCCATTGTTCCCTCCACACTTGGTGGTGTCAGACTATAATTTTCTGCTAGCCCAACTGGGCCTAAAGTGCTGGGTGTTGCTGGGTGTTGATTTTTTTTTAATCTGTAGTTCAGATTAAATCTGTTTACTCACAGTTCATATCCCTATACCTGACCTCCCCATAGCCTGGGAGGTGCAGATGTCAAATTTTCTGCCTCAGGGACAACAGGGTGGATCTCCACTCCCCTTCCTGAGTCAGGGAAACTCCCCAGGGTGCAGATAGTTGACTCAAGGTGAAGCCTGGGGATCAGCACCACTACTCCAAGACCCCTAACTTCTGAAGCTGCAGGAAGACAACCAGGTAGTATGACCCTGCCTGTTTTAACCCCCCAAGGCCACATAGCACACACTGTTTTTGCAGGCAGTGGGGCCACAGGTACACCCCCATTTAATACAGAGTGGACTCACCAGTGTCTCCCTTCTCCCCAGCAGTTCAATCCAGGACTTTGTTTCTGGCCTGGTCCCCTGTCCTCATTAAGTGAGGGGCTTTTCCGTTGGCTCTACGGTTTCTGTGACACTCAACACTGTTCTTGAACACCGTCCACAGAACAGGATGTTAACATAGAATGCTTTTTGTCTCAGCTCTGGCCAGCACTCCAAGAGGAAACTTCTCTTACAGCGTGCCAGAGAGCCCCACTTTCAGCACTCATGAAGGAAATTCCCGAAAACAGGTTATGAAATCATTCACCCAGCGCCCTCCTTGCCATCTATGAAAGAAGTGGAGCCCTCAAAGAAAGGGTGGAAACTAAAAGAGAAAATGTCTTTGACAGAAATTAACGCCACTCCTTCTCCTCTGGGGGTGCCCCTCCCTGCCTGTGTACCTCAGGGACTCTGGGCACTGAGGGGTAAGGTCAACAGTGAGGGGGGCACTTTGGAGGGCAGAGTGATTAGGGGAGCCACATGGACTCAGTTTGCACTATCAAGTGCTTCAGCGAACTGGACAGAGTGTTTACTGAGACCACTTCTGTGACCCAACATGGGTGACTGGGGATGTTTCATTATTTGAGAGTGATCACACAAGTCCTGGCACCTGCCCTAATTTTCACCTCTTGGGGGAACTGCAGCCCCACACAGGATGGGGCCAGGGTAGGGCAGGATGATAAAGCAGTTGGCCAGCAGGTGGGCCACATTCTGACTCCACTGAGACAGCAGTCTGAGGCTTCCTAAGGGACCAGAGATGTAGAAACTTAACTCTCAAAGTTGGGAGGAAACTGAGGCTCAGGGGAGGTGGCTTGCCCAGAAAGCTTGGTCTCCAGGACAGCCTTGCCGTGACAGCAGATCATACCCAGTCCTCAGGGGCTACCCAGCAACCACCGTGTCCTTGTGTCCACAGCCCAGTCCACCTGGCAGCCCCGGGCAAGGCCCGGTTCCCCTCTCGCCCCCAGAGACTGAAGGGATAGCTCAGAGTCTCTGGGGAGCTCCCGCCTCCACACACCTCAAAGGTTTAATTCGCCAGGCCCAGGGCAAACCCAATAACCTATGCTGGGTGAGTCCTGATCCACTCAGTGAGGTTTGGCGTGGTCATTGCAGGCCAGTCCCCCCCCCTGGACCTTTTTGGGGGGAATAGTATAATAGGGGGATAGTGAGAAACTGGGACAGGGAGCCAGGTGCCCTGAGGTTCTCATGGATTCAGAGCAGGCACTCTCTGCTCTCTGGGAAGCTTCCTTTTATAGGCCTCAGAGAAAAGGGCTGGCCGTGTGGCTAAACTTGGCCTTCCCCGGCAGTGTCCACTGACACCTAGCCCAGTGCCCTTGTCTTCCCTTGTGGCCCCTCTCTGTAGCTGTTTAAAAAGGAGAAAGGATACGTTAGCCTGGGGTTTCTCCTTTCCTCCTCTCTAAAGAGAGGGAAAGAACTCTAGGTAGAAGTCTCTTAGGGGTTTGTCCTTGGAATTGAGAAGTGACTTTTCTGGTTTTTCAAGAAGCTGAGGCTGGCTTTGATCAGGAGTCAGTGACTTGAAGCTGTCCTCTGGAAACTAAGTGTGATGAGGGGAAACAGTTCTGGGGTGATCATGTAAAGTTCCTTATAACCAGGTGATGTTGAAAAAGAGTGCCTCCAGCTCCCCCGAAGTCACTCCCGGGCTCCCCTGGGATGGGGTAAAGCTGGGAGTGGGAAGAAACTCAGAGGCCAGGCGAGGGAGAACTCGGGCTCAGGCCAGGCCAGGGACAAAGGCTGACTATTTGCACCCACACTGGCCGGGCCTGCCGCTGACAGGGGGCACGCAGTGTGCGTGGGACTGGCACTGCTGCGGGAATAGCCACTCACTCTGCTCTAGACTCTGGAGGCACCCCCGAGGAATAGACTGAGGACAGGGACTGGGCCCCTGGGGCTCCCTGGAGGGATGGGAGCTGGGGGCCAACTCCTAACGGGTTAACCGAGTCATGGCTTCCGCCCCTAGCGCAGCCTGCCTGGTGCTTCCTCCTGGTTCAAGGGCCAGTCCTTGGACATGGTGCTTTGGACCAAAGGCCACCGGGGCAGGATACCCCGGCAGATGTTCAGGCGCCGATAGATGTGAGGACAGTGGGTGAGCAGCTGACCTCGTCCTTGAAACAACAATGCCGGGGTTGGGGGGGCTGAGTGTGGGCCTACTCCTGGGCCTCTCCTTCTGGAGTGGAGCAGCGGGACCCTGGTGTCCTCAGAGCCACGGTGAGTCCACCCTGCCTTCTGTATCCTGGTGAGAAGACTGGGGCTCCTGGTTAGCCTCTGATGGGCCCAGCAGCATGATTATTTCCTGAGGTCAGGGACCGGCATCCACACCCGGCCACGCTTAGCTCCAGTCTCTACCATGCCACCTCGTTAATAGCTAATGTTCTGCCCCCACACGGGTGCAAACAATCCGTGCGTTGAATCACTTTAATGTACCCAGAGCCTGTGAAAAAATGTGTAGGAACTGAAAGAAAGGCTTGTCACCAGACACCCGTATTGGTATGCAAGGCCGTAGGAAGAAGAGGTGGACCCAGGGCCACACAGAACGTGCCCACTGTGCTCCACACCGAGGTCTGGGTCTTGTTAGGATGAAGTTGGGAATTCCTGGGTCCAGCTTTGAAAGAAGCTCTTGGAGGAGCGAGAGGGGCTGGCATGGAAGGGAGAAAGGGAAAGAGCAAGTGGGGAAGGGCAGAGGTGAAAGCCCTCCACCCCTTGACCTGCTGGGGTGGGGGCGCACTGGCCAGACTGAGGGGTGAGAGCTGCGGGCTTGAGCCTGCAAAGAGGGAGGGATGCCCTTCAGTGCAGTGACCTTTTGCTTGGTCCTTGGCCTGAAAACCTTGGTATTCTTTCCTCTGAAAGAATAGAGCCTGTTGAGCAACGGAGGGGCTGGGAGGGAAGACTCTCCTCTGCAGTGCGGCTGCCTTAGACCCAGGCTGGGGGCAGGCTGAAGGCAGTGGTTGCTCTCCTGTCACCAGTGCTACCACCCTCCACACAGCCATGGCCAAAGCTGACCCCGCCCTGGGGGAGACTTCCTGGCCGGTGGATGCCTGGGGTCACTGCCTCACACACGGATGCCGCAGCCGGTCCATGTGGCTCTCAGCGTTGGGGCATTGCGGTAGGCATCTGTGCCTAGGCTTCTGCATCAGTAAAGTGGGGATGAAATGGCACTTATGCGTCGCCTGCACCATGACCAGCTGGGGTCAAGACCAGCTGGCCAGTCTGTGCTGGTAGGGGGTAACTGAGGAGGGACCGGAAGACCAAGCCTGCTCTGATTTTTGCCTTTGAATCCCTTCTGAAGAAAGGCTTCTACAGAAGCCATTCTCAGGCAGGAACAAGTGAGATTTCGGAGGTAGCTTGGCTATTGAGCTTACACTTGACTTGTCCATGGGGTCACCTAGTACTGCACAGACACTACCCTCTGGAGGGGGCTCCCAGTGATGCCTAAGCTTGGCGCTGCCCTGGCCAGTGTGGTAGGGTGGCCGCGGGGCTGTGCAACCGGGCCCCCTGTGCCTCGGGAGTGGGGGACTTCCTGAGCCCCTCTCCTGCACCCCATGACAGTCTGGGCCAGCAGGGTGGGGGATGTTGGGTGAATTCAGTGCCACCCAAGCTGCTGTGTCAACCTGAGGTTGTGGAGACCAGTTACTAGTGGGCCTGAAATTAAACCTTTCAAAAATGATTGGTCATCAGCATCAGCACATCAACCGTTTGGAAGCGCCTTGGCTCTAGGAGAGGGCAGCCTCCACCCCCACCTTCCATCTGCTTGCTGGGACATAAGCTGAACTCAGTGGATTGAGGGACCTGGCAGGAAGGGAACCATCCAGTGTTTGTGCTTTGGGACTCTTTCCAGAACCTGCCCCGTAAACCTCACTAGTCCCCATTCTAGATGCTCCTTTGGTGGTGAGGTTGTCACTAAGTCTTTTATCCTTCAGACCCGGCCTCCCCAACACCACCCAGAACCTGCCCACACTCACCTCTTGCTCTGCAGGCCGTGGTCTGTGTGCTGCCGGGGCCCTCTGCCTGCCTGCATCCCCGCCACAGAGCAAGCACCCTGAAAAGTGTGTTCTTCGCCTGCTCTGGTAGGAAGGGGCCTGCTCGAGTTTATGAATCCCTGATGCGAGCCCGGAGGCAGACTGAGTGGAAACAGACCATCACCACCAATTCCCATGACAGCAGCCCCCACCCCCTTAAGAGACCCCGGAGCAGCACCGGATGAATTCTTCTTGTTTCTCAGAGCAGTCTATACCTGCTTTGTCTGCTCACCGAGTTACTGATCTCCTTGGTGACTCCCGTGAATACTCTGTTTCTCTTGTGGTGATGCCGCTAACATCTCCATGGATTTTTGTCTTACAGGTGGCTTACCTGTATTTCTCATGAAGCTGACTTGTCTCTGTTTATCCTGCTTGGTAAAGCGAGTGGCTATAGGTGTGGTTGGCAGGAATCTCCATCCAAACAAGGACAGGCCTGTCTAAAAGTCCCTAGTTTCCGTGGATCTAGGAGAGGCTTACATTCATTCAGGACCTGGGTGAGAGGTCTGTTTTAACCAGGGAATCATTTCATCACACTCACCCATGCTGGGGAGCAGAGATGCACTATGTGCCCTGAAAGAGCTTTCCTGGGACTTGAGGGAAGCGGCACTGTGGATCTGGATAGGGCCTCTTCCCAGCCCACACTCACCCTGATCATGTCAACCACGGACATGAACTCTCACACCGGCTCTGTGAACCCAGATCTCTGGGTCCCTCGTCACACACAGACTTAAGATCCCCCGAAGCCTGCTCTTGCCTTCTGCTCTCGAGCCTGCCTCAAGAGGGGTGATAGCAGAAAGGTTCTTCTGGAAAGAAGCAGACGAAGGGGCCTGGAGGGCAGAACAACTGGATAGGTAAACAGTCTGGTGATCTCAGCACCACCCGTGGTGTGCATTCAGGGGATACATCAGAGGTCAGACTCCCAGTGAGTTATCTTTTCAGCTGGCAGAGTAGAAGGGCTCCCCAGCAAAGCCTCCTCTGACTCTCCCCACATTTCCCATGAGGTCTGAGACAGGGAGCCCGTGCACATGACTGAGCTTTGTCCCTGTCCTTGCAGAGGTGTTTAGCAGGCCACTCTTGCTTGGGCCCTGATACTTTCACCGGGACCTAACTCTGCCTGTGGTGAACCCAGGGCTACTCCAGTGGGGCCTGGCACCAAGATGCAGAGAGACACCAGGGTGGTAGAGATGGGTCCTATAATTGTGTCGCTGAATAAGTCTCTCTCCCTGGAGTTCCTGCCCTCGGTGCTGCTCACAGTCACGCTCACTGGCACTGTCTGTTCAGTGTGTGCATGGATGAACAAACGAGCAACAAAGTGAGCAAGTGAAGAAAGTCTCACCTTTGACTTGCTGGCCTGCGAGTTCCTCCATATGAGGGAGGTGGGGATCAGACAGGAATTTGAAAACTGAGCTGAGGACCTGGGGGCAGGCTTTAGTCTGTTGTTCTTTCCTCTGATCTCCTTTGCTGTGCAGTGTGGGGCGTCACCTTGGTGCTATTTCCCTCTTCTACAGTTGCTTACCCTTCACCAGTCTCTACACACACACACACACACACGCACACGCACACGCACACACACACACACGCCCTCTACTCCCACTCCCAGAAGGATTTTTTTTTTTTCACCAATCAACACTTCAATCTGGGACTGCTGAGCTTCTCCCAGAGCAGTCACTGTGCTCACCACATCTCTTACAGCGCCCCTGCCTGGCGTTGCAAGAGCATGAATAATCTCCAGCAGCCAGGTGGAGTGTTGTTCCAGTGCTCTGAGGAGGCCCAGGGCGTCCTGCAGCTGAGACAGGTGGCCATCTTTCCTCCTGGGGCAGGTGATTTTTGCCCCAACCCTGACCTATGTTTCAGGATGCATGACCCAAACTCTGGCTGGTTTCCTCTACTCCTCAAGCTCAACACACATACTCACATGGGTCTTCAGGATACACGCCCTGACTGGGAGCATCTGGGGATCATATCCTGGGCTCTGAGTTATGTATGTGGAAAGCCCTGTGTGAGTCACTCTTGGCATGTTCTAGAAAGAATGTCTGCTTGCAGAGGCCCTGCAGAGCAAAATAGAACCTCAGAAACAAATCTGGGGAATCTGAGCGATTCCTCTGTCCTGACCTTGGTTGTCCTTGCAAGTCCCACAGCAGAGACGCTGGATCTGAGCACTTCCGGCCACGCACAAGCAGTGGAAATACCATTTATCTCAAGAATGTGCTAGAAGATTCCCTCCCCCCTTTATAACCCAGGCACATTATTTAAAAAACAGTTTCATAAGTTTAAAAAACAGTTTCATAAGTTTATGGCCTTTGTGTTTCCTTTGAAAGAGCAAGACATTTTTCTCAACTTTCAGTTCCTTGGGAGCTCATAGGTTTCCCACTTTTGAGAGCTTATTTATTTTCAGCAAGGTTTGAATTAGATAAATGTGCACAGTGAGATCCTAGACTTACTAGGATTTTTACATGGTTACAGGTGGGATTTTGTCTCAACATGTGAGTTTTGACAGCGACTTCACAGGGGCAAGCACTCTGCAGACATAAACTCCTTTTGCCTCATCCCCATGGTGGGGGGCACTATTGCTATCACTGTTGTTCAGGTAGGGGACAGAGAGGCTGAGCAACCTGCCACAGACAGCTGGCCACTCAGTGAGTGAGTGGCAGAGCTGGGACTCAAGCTCACTCACTCTGACTCGCAAGTCTACATCTCAAACCCCTCTCATCTGCTTCTTGATTAATTCAGCAAGAAATTTCTCTGAGTTTGCACAAGAGCTCCCCAAGACTATCTCCTGTGGGGAAATTTTTTTTTTTATAAAAATCTTGCAATCATAGTCTTCTGCATATAAAGCTCTTTTAAGTCTTTGGACATGTTTGGTCAGTCTTAGGACATTGTCCCTGCTTCTTGGAGAAACTCAGTCTTCTGGGTAAGCCAAAACCAGAATGATTAGAGATGGGTGTTCCCAGTGCAGATGGTCAGCCATTTAGCCCACTCACAGGCACTGGCTCTGCTGTCCAGTGGGCACCCAAGGATGAGCTGGGCTCTGGAGCCAGGCAAGAAGATGGAGGAAGAACCTGGGGACAAGAAAAAAAGGAAGATGCACCAGACCCAAGGAGGGAGCAGGGGAGGGGTCGGGGTGGGGGATGCTGGACAGCCTGTTAGGAGCCGTTCTTTCTCTGTTCGACACCAATTACCAGAGTATCATCCATGGACCTGGGATATGAAAACACACTCCAAGGCCTTTGGCTAAGAGCTGGGGACCCCTTCCCCTGGAATTCTGCTTCTCTCCAGTCAAGTCACACCAGAGGTCTGACTTCTGGGCACTGGTCACCTAAGGTGGTTGGGCAGTTCTGCTTAGAGTGAGGACTGATAATCATAGTGTTAGCCCAGGATAACCCCCATTTGAGAGAAGCAGGCGAGTCTGGGCCACTGAACTTGGAGACCTTGTCTGAAACCACCTTGGCCAGGTGGGCCATCTCTAATATGATGGCCAGTGACCAGGGGCAGATGGGAGTAGAGAAGTCAGGTCATTAACGAAGATGAAGCTGAGACCAGGTCTACTTGTATGAGTAATGTGTCAGAATGATTGCCTCTGAGTGTGGCCCTCCTGGGAACTGGAAGCTGCTTAATTTCCATCTGAAGGGGAGAGCCTGAACCCTCACCTAGCCCTTACTTTTGACATATTTGGCCAGTGGGGTCTTGAGGCCAGAAAGGACTGCCTGGAATGCCTCATCTCCCGGGATGTGGGTGTTCTCTGGTGGACACCGACTTTCTGCAGATCATGCTGAATCCCTGTTTTTCACTGAGGGAGGGCTTCCACCAGTCATGCCACAGACTTATCTCAGGGGTGCCCCTCCTTTGAGCTCCTTACTCCCTATATCATGCCTGGCTCAGCAGCCTTCTCAAGCCAAGGCTGGTGCCTTAGTACCCCCCGAGCTCATCAGATACTCTTTCCTCCCCGAGAAAGCCATTTCTTGACCCTGTAGTCCAGTTCACCAGTTAAGGCCATCTCTAACTTCAAGTTCTCAATAGGGGCCCTGCCCACAACCACTCAGTGCCACTGGTTGCATCTGTCTCCACAGGGATGTCAGCCTCCTGGGTGAGCGATGTCTTGCCCTAGATTGTGGGGTGGCACCGGGCTTGGTGCCAGAAGCTTCACCCGCACATCCACAGCATCAGCCAGTTCATACCAGCCTGCGATTGGGGTGACAGCTGCCAGTTGTCATTTTCAGCTGAGGAAGCTGAGGCCCAGAGGCTGAGTCCCTTGCTGTCACCTCCTGCAGTGGTTGGGTGGAGAGCCCTTCTCAGGGCTCAGGAGCTCCCAGGGCCCATGCAGAAGCTCCATCTACAGTGCAGCCCCTGCCTCGAGCTAGCCAGTGCCCTGGGGGTTCAGAGCCCAGACCAGCTCATCTCCTGTAGCTTTTGCTGCTTTGAGAGTGCTCTGGAGTTGTCCTAACAGCCCACAGCTGTTCTACGGAGAGGCCACAGAATAGGAGTAGGCTCCAGAGGGAAGGGGCAAGATGGTCGGCACAGCAGAGTGGGGAGCTCTTTCCCGGGCCCTGCTCAGACATCTAGCCGAGAACAGGCTCTCCTCGGCAGCCTCATCTATGTTCTCTCCCTCTGAACCTCTCAGGATCACTTTGTCCCCACCGAGTACCCTTCCAGATGGTCCCCTGTAACTCCATCCTGCAGTCTGCCCCCCCCTCCCTGTATTTCTGCCCCCATCTTTTGGGAGTAAACAGGCTTCATCGGTGCTAGGACTTTCCTTTTGCAAGATGGGTAACTTAAGGTGTTTCTGGGGCAGTGGGACCTGGTGGCAAACGTTGGTAAGAAAGATTCCCTGGGAGGCAGTGGCTTCTCAGCTCTGGAGCTTCCACTGGGATAAGATACTCAAACAGGGCCCCCCATGTGGCAGGGTCAGATGGGTGCCTGGTGCACACTGTGGTGTAAATTCTCCTTGAGTGAGATTTTGTAAAAGTCTCCTTGAGAGAGAATTTCTCATTTTGAAAGACATTAAGCTACAAGAAAGAAGCTAGTCCTAAAATTCCACATATTACATAGTTCAATTCATAGGAAAGTTTAAAATAGGGATATCAAGAGAAAGTTGATTAGTGGTCGCTGAGGACTGGTAGGGCGAGGAGGACAGAGGACACAGGGTTGCATTTGAGGAGGTGAAAATGTCCCCAAATTGTCCTGGGGATGATGGCCATATTCACGTATCCGTGAATATCCTAAAAGGCATCAAGTTATACTCATCAAATAGGATAGCTGTATAATAGGTGAACTGCATCTCATAAAGGATATTTTTTTAAAAGAATTTCTCCAGTTTGCAGAAATTCTTCAGTGTCCTCCCTGGATATTCACTGTCCACTGACTCCTGGCTCTGTGGCTGCAGGGAAGAGCCAGAAACAAAAGGCATTAAAAAAAAAAAAAGGCAGACTTTAAGAATGATTTTAGGCAAATATGAGCGTACTGAGATAAGAAGCCCTCTTCTTTGAAATGACTAACCTGATATAAAAAGTGAGGGTGCGCCTGGATTCACCTCAGCATAGATCTGACTATGGGGCTACCGTATTTAAGCTCCAATCCCTCATTATCTCCGTTTGTAAAATGGAGCAAATACCTACCTTGCAGGACCGCTGTGAGGATTAAATGACATGAGATTATGACTGTAAAATATCTTCCCACACGGGGAAGACCCCCATCTAGCACATTGTGGGTACCTGAAAGGTAACAGTGAGGCAGGAAGTTTCCCAAGTCTGCCTCTTAGATTTTGCTACTTCCCAGGCCTAGTAGGATGAGCATTCTGGATCCAAAAAGAAAGAGAGTTCCTCCTGCCTTCTTCCTGTGAAACTAATTGCTATAGATAAGCCATGAAAAGGGGGAAAGGCAGCATAATTTTTGGAGGACCTCGGCCAGATGGAATAGCCAGAGTCTGGGCAGTGTCCTGACCCTGGGGCAGGGCGAGGCCCTGCCCAGTGCTCAGCCCTCTGAAGGGAAGTGCGAGCTTCCTGAGAGCGAATGAGCAGGGAACCCAGCTTCGACTGGTCTTCCTGGGATGGCCGAGGGTGAACAGGCAAAGGGTGCTCAGGAGTGTGGTGTCGCAGGCCCTCGCTCAGCATGACGGGCACAGCTGGGTCTCCATGCTGGATCCCCACGCCTCCAAACCCAAGTCTGGCTCAGCCATCAGCACTCTGTCCATGAATGTTATGGAAAAGACCAACTAATCTGTATAATCTTCAAGGGCACCTATGGATGAAATCCACACACACACACACCTTATTCTATGGCTAAGAATTTTTATTTAATAAAGGCTGTTGTTCCCACCACTACACGGTTGCCCAGGGACTCTCACGAACACTGTCACCAACAGTGAGAGTTTTCTGGTCAGAGATGCTCTTATTTGATTCATCAGGCCCAAGTAGAGTTCAATAATTCCAGGTTCTTCACTGCACTGCTTTCTCCACCCAAATTGATTGCCTCCTGATACTTCTCAGCCAAGAGGCACAGAGACTCCCTGTGAGGACAGTGCTGGGCAGTACAGGGCGGCAGGGTCAAAGTACCACTTGAGGTCACATCTCAGGTGACAGAGAGCTGGGAGGGCATCCCATCTTCAGTACCAGATACCCAGAAGCACCTTGGAGACCTTGACTGCATCTCCCCTGTGTCCCAGGCTGCTCTGAGACCTCTGAGGGAAAGGGACAGTGGATAAGAGTGAATGAATCTTACTGGGACCCAAAGAGGCAAGAAGAGAGAAAATGCCAGATTGTCCACCAGAGGGCAGGGTTGCAGCACTGAGGGTCTCACTGACCCCTCTGTCGATCATCACCCACCACTGGAGTCCTGCAGTCCTCTTTAAATACATGGGGTTCACTGACCCTGTCAATATCAGCGGGGGCGAATTATGGATAACAGCCAGGCAGTGCTTTATTCAAGGCCACCCAGGGAGACCTGACTGACAGGTGCCTTCTCCCCAGTCCCTACCCAATAGTCAGAGCGCTTCCTGGACTTAGGGCTTTAAGAAGTTAAAAAATATTTTAGATGTGAGTGATATAACGTGGCTGATTTACCTTGCCAAGTAAAGCTGGTCACTACCGTTTCATGCAAGAAAGGATATTTTATATCAAAGATATAAGGAGAGTATAAGCTCAGAATAGAGTACAGCCTTTCTAATGTTACCGAATGACGTAAGTCTTTCTTGGAAGGACTAATTATGTAACATCCACATGTCTCAGTTTTCTCATATGACAAATGGATCAGTACCTTGTTCATAGGGTTCCTGTGAAAAGCAGCAGAGTAAATATTTGTGAAGTGCTTAGGGCAACGCCTGGAGTGGAAGTGTGCTGTGTTTGTTCAATGAACAATTTTTTTTTTAAAGATTTATTTATTTGTGCATACAGAACTGGGGTACAGGCCAGAGGCTCAGGGGTGGCGAGAGGCTTCACCAGGGACAGAGTGGGGAACAGAACAGGCAGATCGACGAAGTACACTGCTGAGGGGAGCAGCGGGCGGGTCAGGAGAGGTCTGCCACGCCATGTGGTCACCTCCAGGGCAGGCGGGGATCGAACTCATGCGGAAGTGGCTTAAGCTTCTTAGTGCTGTGCTTTAACCCACGGCGCCACCAGGGAGGGCCTGTTCAATGAACAATTTTAACTGTATTTTCAAAATGAGTAAAGACAAGGAAATGGGTTAGAAAGATGGAGGCTGGAGATTCAGGCCAAGGCCTTGAGGGACGTGAGTCACTTCTGCCTGCTTTGTCTCTCTGCCTCCTTCCTGGTTTTCTGCCCCTAGTGCCCAGTGTAACTCAGGGTCTGGCCCTTCCTGGGCTTGGGCTCTCTTGTTCGGATGCTCACCCATGCCCCCCCCCCCTGCCCTCTGCAGGTCTTTGGGGGCCTGGTGTGGATCCTGATCGCCTCGTCCTTGGTGCCCATGCCCCTGATCCAGGGCTGGGTGATGTTCGTGTCTGTGTTCTGCTTCCTGGCCACCACCACCCTTCTGGTCCTGTACATAACTGGTGCCCATGGTGGGGAGACGTCCTGGGTCACCGCGGTGAGTCCCAGCCTGGGGTGTTTGAGGGGGCAGGGAGTCCTGACCCTCTCCCTGGGAGTCTGCTTTCTCCATGCCCTCCTATGCTCCGAGACCCAGCTGGTCTGGCTTCCTGTTCCCAGCTGCACGCTCCATGCAGCTCAGGGGACAGCAAGGAGGCCAGAGGGTGAAGGTAGGGGCCGACAGCGCCGAGTCCCCTGGGCCTGCTCTGCTTTCTCCTGCATGACTGCCTATTTCATGGACAACGAGCAGAGCCCCGTCATACTACACCTGCCAGGGCCCCCGCCATTGGCTGGGAAGGTTGGTTTCGACTAGGGTAGCAGAGTCCTGGGGGCCAGCATTGACTGCCACAAAGGAGGCCTTGTTCACGACCCAGTCACAGCCTTCTAAAGCTGGGTCACCAGAGAGCAAACTGGAGGGGGAAGCAGGCTGCTCTACAGCCTCTAGTCTGTGTAGATTCTGCCTGGAGAGCCATGCAGGGGTGCCTGCCTTTCCAGGACACCTACCCCGTTACCTGTGGTGGAGGGGGTAGGACCCGTTTGTCCAGGACTTGGCTCTCAAAAGGCCTCCTACTTAGATTTCTGAAATCGCCTCCAACTTACCACTGTCCATACAAAACCCTATTTTTGTACTTTTTAAATTTAAATACAAACACATACACACACACACACACACCCTAGTGAACAACACACAGCCATGGAAATGAAATGGCTGGGGCCTCTCTCACTTGCACTGGTCACGGAGGCCACATCTGCACCGGGACTGTGACCGTGCCTGACATGTCTCAGGTCCAGAGCCAGTTCTACCTATTAAATCCCCCAAGCGTCGCCCTCTTCTTTGATCCAAACTCAAGGGAAAACAGCACCCTACTCCATCCAAGCTGTTACCCTGGCCCCAAACCAGTGGGAGAAAGCAAGACGTGTGGAGGGGAGTGAAAGGTAGTGGCAGAATGATGATGGGGAGGCCTGAGCCATCCCATGGAGGGACAGGTGGGGTGGGCAGGTGCTGGGAGCACACCCCTGCATCTGGACCCCATCGCTGATGGCCCTTCTGACTCTGCAGGACGCGGCCTACCACTGCACCGCCTCCCTGTTTTACCTCAGCGCCTCTGTCCTGGAAGCCTTGGCCACCATCTTCATGTATGACGGCTACACCTTCACCAAATACCATGAAAACATCTCTGCCGTGGTGAGCCCCCAGCAAACCTGCCCCACAGCAGCTGACAGGGGCCCTGCGGGGACTGCCCCGGCCATCCTCTAGCTAGGGTTTGTTTTTAGTTAACTGACTTTTGGATGGAGTAAACCTTCCCCTCATTTGTAAAAAAAAAGCAAAACCCCAGAGAAGGGGCCCAAGAGCCCCTTAGCTGCATGGTCTAGTGCTGCGTTGCCAGACCTGGCTGGCGTGGGGTCTGTGTCTAGCAGGCTTTTCCCAGGGCAGGTGTGGAAGAGACCCAACTGCTGAATGGCCGGCATTCTGGGGCTCCATGCTCACGACAGCCCCATGATGTGGCAACTGCTCAAATGCCATGTCACAGATGCAGGGGTGACTGGCCCGAAGGTCACAGGAACTGGTGGGGCTGATGTCCCAGCCAGGCGCCCTGAATCTCGCCACAAATCTGTGGCGTGGCTCTGGCCATGTGGGTCTCCCAGCTGTCCCTGACAATCCTCCATGGAAGCACACCACTGGGGCCGGGGGAAATCAAGTGGCCTGTGTCTCACCAGGCCCCTACTCTGGCGTCCTTCAGGGCCCAGTGTGTCCAGACCCCCAGCTGAGGGCATTTGCTGCTGAGTTAGGTCTCCTGACAAGGTCTCCAGCCGGCCAGCTCTGAGGACCTATGGGAGGACAAGGATCCAGCTCCCCGCTCCCCCAGTTCCTGTGCATGCCCCTTGCTCCCTCTGAGCCTTGGGCAGTCATCTGCAGTGCGCTTGTAAGTCCTGTCTGTTACCTCTAGTGTCGTGGTGGCATTCAGTCCTCCGAGGCCTCACAGACAGTGATGGGTGAAATGGGACCTGGAGCCGCATTCACCCCAGCAGCAGAATAAAATGGGGTGTTGACTTGTGTGAAGGGGAGGCACATTCCAGGCAAACCTTTGAGTGTTTGCCACCAGCGTACCAGACCCATGGATGGGCTGTGATTCGTTACCGGGACCACATGCTTCTGCCTAAGGGAGGGGTCAGAATCATAGGGAGTAAATAATCTTGTTGCGTGAACTTTTTTCAGAGTTGTGCAGGTGTGAGTTTGCACTACTATAGTAACTTACCAGTCATTATGTTTCTAGTCTTGGGGGTATTAGTTTAAAAATAGGAAAATGGGCCCTTCCTGGTGGTGCAGTGGGTTAAAGCGCAGCACTGAGAAGCTAAAGCCGCATCCTCATGAGTTCGATCCCCACCTGCCCCGGAGGTGACCACATGGCGTGGCAGACCTCTCCTGACCACCCGCTGCTCCCCTCAGCAGTGTACTTCGTGGATCTGGCTGTTCTGCACCCCACTCTGTCTCTGGTGAATCCTCTCACCCTCCACATCTCTGGCCTGTACCCCAGTTCTGTATGAATAAATAAATCTTTTAAAAAAATAGGAAAATGTTTCAGAAATACCACTTCTCAGATTCCTAGAAATCAACCTGTGCCTTTTCCAATCCTAAATTAAATGTGACGTTAGATCACAAGATGCCAGCTCCAGGGTGCCAAAGCTGTGCCAGCCCCCTTTTTGGAAAGAGGAGAGCAGAGGCTGAGAGAAGACCCACAAGGGTCTGCATCACTGGACTCTGGGGAGGGGGTTGCTCATCTTGCTCCAGAGGGAGGTCTGGGGCAAAGCTCCTCAAAGTCTTGTCTGCTGGTCCCTGGAGTCCCTGGCTGGAGGAGGCCACATGCTGCCCTTAGGCAGCTGGACTGCTCCCCAGGCCCGTCAACATGGCCACTTCATGATCTCTGGCACCCCCTCAAATGCCCCTGGGTGTGGGCAGCTTGTCTCCCACAAGGCTGCTTCCTAACCGGTGACACAATCAGCGCGTAGGCACTTTTCCTCTCCCCGAGAGGCTTACCATCTGCCGCCTCCAGCTCCCTCAATAGCTGTTTCATCTCCCCTCACCTGGAGGTTCCCACCCCTCTTCTTACCCTATCCTAGAAGTCTTCTGTCCTTACCGACATTAGCAAGGCATCTGACAGCAATTCCTGTGAAATCACTACACGCAGAATGAAATACAGATGAAAAGTGGCTAGTGGGTCAGCCCTTAAGGAATGGATCCCGCTGAGGTGAATTAATGCTTCTACCTACTGGACAGGTCTCTAGTTAAGGACCACTGTGCTTCTACTGTGTCCTGATTTTTACTTTTTATGGAGAGGCAACATGTATCCAGAGAAGGGGGCATGATGCAAGGTCACAGCTTGATGGAACTTCATAAAGGGAACGTTCCTGTGTAACTAGTATTGAGATTTAAAAGTAGATGATAATACAGTAATACAAGCGCCCAGAAATCCCTCCCTCATCCTGGCACTCTCACTTTCTCTGTGCTCCCACACCAAGGATAACCACTGCGCAGGTTTCAGTCTGCCTAGTTCAGTTTTGAACTTCATACACACGGACTTATACAGTGTATATTCTTTTTTATTTATTTTTAAATTTTATTTGTGCATACAGAATTGGGGTACAGGTCAGAGGCTCAGGGACAGTGAGAGGCTTCACCAGAGACAGAGTAGGGGATAGAACAGGCAGATTGACGAAGTACACTGCTGAGGGGAGCAGCGGGCGGGTCAGGAGAGGTCTGCCGCGCCCTGTGGGTCACTTCCGGGGCAGGCAGGGATCGAACTCATGTGGAAGTGTCTTTAGCTTCTTAGTGCAGTGCTTTAACCTGCTGTGCCACCAGGGAGGCCACACAGTGTATATTCTTAGATGCCTGGCTCCTTTCTCCCAGCCTTATGTCTGAGGCTCACCCACATTGTTGGATGTAGATATAGTGTTTGTTTTCACCGCTGCGTTATATTTCACGATGCCTGTTTCAACATCCATTCCACTACTGATTGTGGCCCCACATGTCTGCTTAGCTGAGTTGGAGAAACATGAGCATGTCCAGGCAAAGTTAGGAGTGCCAGAACCAGAAGCAGAATGTTCTCTGCAGGCCAATGCACTGGGCTCAAACCAGGAAGTTGAAATATAAACCTGCTCCCTGGTAAATGATTCAAAATGTCAACTGTATCAGTGCTTAGGGGAGGATCTCTACTTCCTCAGGACTTAACCCCAACCCCTGCACCACCACAGCATCCAGAGGTTTTGGCGGTAGCCTGTCGCGATGTAGGGAGGCTTCTTGAGACCTGCTCCCCGTTCCTCTGGCCTTTGGGAGCACTGGACCTCGCTCCTCTGTGGCTGCTGGCAGGACTTGCCTCAAAAGCTGGGCTTCTCTGCCCTCCTTTGTTGCAGACAGTCTCTATGTGCTCAAGGTATCCCAGGGGTTGGTGGGAGTTGACTGAGGAAACTGGAGATTTCTGCAGCAATATGGAAGTTTGAGCCTTACTTACGGTGGGCAGTTACAGGAGTTCCTTACTTATGGCAGCTGTGCAGGAATTGGAGTTTTTGAGGGCCAGTTGCATCACACCCTTGCCTGTCAGTGTCCCCCACATACCATGTTTTACCTGTTCTCATTAGGGGGTTCTGAGGTGCCCCTCGAAGGGTTCTCAATGGGAATGAATTCCCCAGACAGTAAGTTGCTCCCACCTGATGGAGAGGGGGGTGTTTCGGGGAAGCTGCTCACTCATGTATGACTGCTGCTTTTCAGATAAGGTACTTAAGACTCCCCCATGAGTTGTCTTAAATTTGTTATTAAATAACTCAATTTCCTCATGGCCTCTGGCCAATGAGAGTGAAGGGCCCGCCCATTGAGGAGGCAGGGTGTGAGCAGGCTCGGAGACTGCTGGTGTTTATGGACATTTTCAAGAACCACAGAAGCATAGCAGCCCTAATGTTGTGTCTGGGTTGGAAACTCTTGACCCCATGCCCAAGGTCACAAAACCAGGTGCAGATATTTGGCTTGTAGGTAGGCACGCTGCCAGGGAAGCCAGCCACCCAGAGTAGGGTGGTCAGAATAGGCAGTGCCCAAGTGACACAGCAAGCTGAGGCATGGCAGGCCATGAGATGACAGCCACCTTCCCCGGGCCAAAATGCCTGACTGGATCTTCCCAGTAGCTTTCTCAGTAAATCCCTCCCCACTTTGCAGAGGTTCAAAATCCCTCCTCCCGGACCCTAAACCTGACTTCTTACAAGCCTGGCTCTCTTGCCCAGGCCTGTGAAATGAAGCATCCAAAAATAAAATTCTGATAGGGGTCTGAGGTTGACCATGCAGCCTTGAGACCCTTAGCCAGAGCCATTAAATTCATATGCTCATATGCTCTTAGCCAAGGCCTCTAGGAATACAGCAGGACACTGCCTTATTGGTCTGGTGGAAGGACATGTTCCACTTTATACTTGTCTGTGAGCATCTTTTTTTTTTTTTTAAGATTTATTTGTGCATACAGACCTGGGGTACAGGCCAGAGATGCAGGGGCGGTGAGCGGATTCACGAGAGACACAGTGGGGAGCAGAGCAAACAGGTTGACGAAGTACACTGCTGAGAGGAGCAGCGGGCGGGTCAGGAGAGGTCTGCCACGCCATGTGGGTCACCTCCAGGGCCAGGATCGAACTCTTGCTCAAGTGGCTTTAGCTTCATAGTGCTGTGCTTTAACCCGCTGTGCCACCAGGGAGGGCCCCTGTGAGCATCTTTTGGGCTCCAGTTGGGTGGCACCAGTGTGACGCTGGGTGGCAAACTTTGTGTGCCAAACCCAGCAGATCACTGCCTCAGCTGCGCTCCATGCTGAAGCATCCTGGGACTCCTCTGGGCTCGCAGGAAAGGAGGCCTGTGGGAGCGACCGAAGCAGGGCAGGGCGGCCCACACGGTCCGGCCCGCCCACCTGCACACCCACTAATGGTCTCCATCTTTGTTTCAGGTGTTCTCGTACGTAGTCACTGTGCTATACGTGGCCCACGCGGCATTTTCTTTAATCAGATGGAAGGCTTCCTAAGGCAGCAGACGAGCTTCAGCTGAAAACCCAGATGGTGTTAACTGATCGACCTGACTTCAGCATAACTTTTTAAAATACAGACATGCTTTCTATGGTGGAAAAAAGAACACACAAAACAAAACAAACAAAAAACAACAACAGTGTCTGGTGGGGTGTGGGTGTTACCCTCCATCTCCCATTTACTTCATGCTGGGGTTGGGGGCTTGCTATAGTTTCACCTCCAACTACTGAGCGATGATTGTCTTCTTAGGGTCATTTCCTATTTGTGGAGGGGGGACGAAGGGGTAGGAAGTGGAGATTGTGGGCTGAGAGACCCGGAAACAAAGACCGCCCTGCCGACTCCGTGACCAGATCTGGAGAACTGCCTGCTGGAAGTTTCTGCAGGTTCTTTTTCCCCACCTAGAAGCACGTCTCTGAGTCTTCATGGACATTCTGCAAGTCGTGGGGAGTCAAACCCACCCAACAAATATTTGCCAACATGCACAGTGGAAGACGATAAGCCTTTGAAATACTTTATAAAATACTTTATGTTCATTCCGTGTGTACGGTGTTTTTGGTTGTGTTTTCAGTTCTCTTGTATGAGCCATCATAATGCCAGGGCTACAGTCAGCTTCAAGTGACAGTTCAGATGACAGCTGTGTGCGTGACCCTCAGAGCCAGTGCCTTCCTTCCTGGCCAGCAGAGGCAGTACCCAGCATGGCTGCAGCCTGACTCGAGTCTCTCCAAGCATCAACCTAAAAGCCTCTTCTTTTCCTAAAGAGAGTAGGTTCTGTGCTCCATTAGAAAGTCCCTTGGATCAAAAGAAATTCACTCTTTGTGAATTTGATCAGAAATGTGCTGGGCAGTGAGCGCTGAATGCCATTCCAGCCTGGGTGTGGCTGATCAGCTGCGTGGGGCTTCCTTAGGCGAGAAGGGAGATAGGCTGCCAAGGGACAGGTGCCCAGCGAGCAACTGAGAGCTGTCTGGGTTGAAAGGAAAGGATACGGCTGAGAAGGAGGAACACGGGCCTTATTGGTCTGGTGGAAGAGTTAGGTATCCTGAAAACCCAGCTCCCTGGCATGAGGTGCTTCCTTACCCCTTTGCTCAGTTTACTATATTGCAGACCCCAGAGCAGGCCCCTGACAGAGAGAGCCATCAGCTCCCAGCTGTGGAGGTGCCCGGGCTGAGGCTACACCACTTGCTAGGGGCTGTGGTGAGCAGACTCCTGTCTCCAGGGAGGTCAAACTTATCAACATTTAATCCCCTTCCAGCCTGCAGAAAATTGTGACTAAGTTAGTCTCAGTAGTCTCTTAGCCCAGCAAATTGTGCCAGAAAGGGGCCACCTTTGTTAAGTCGAATGAAGACAAAATTTAAGTTAAAAAAATCATCAATTAGTTTAATTGGGGCTTTCTCTTGAAAAAGTATAAGTTAAGAAAGGAAGCAAAGTTTGTCATGAGTTGGACAAAATTTGCTCTCAAAAATTGCCTTTTTCCAACAAAATGGCCTGATCGCATCCCAGAACACCACACTATGAAGCTAACAGACACTATTTTGACACTCATCAAAGAAAACAACCCAAAAACCTAAGCTGAATTTCCCAAAGTTTTCTCAAGATTTAAAAATTTTAGTAACTCTTCAAAGAAACTTGGATAGGTCTCTTCTTGCCCTTTTTCGGTTGCAAATCCGTCTAACCCTCATATTAATTCAAGGCTCTACAGACAATTCTCTCTTTCTCATTCCTCCACATTTTGAAAATGTGCAGTTTCAGTTGACATTTGACCTGCATCCTGTTTGTATTAGATGTTAGTGAGATGGGCAACTCCCCACCCCACACACCCCCAGTTTCCTGGCTCTTGGCTCAGCTCTGTCTGCACCCAGCTGTTAGAAGTGTTTGCAGGTACAAGTGCTGGCAGATGGACAGGCCTAGAGCACTGCTCCTTTGGAGCTCAGGACGCCACCGTGGGGCCCATAAGGAGCCTGCTGGGAGTAGCTGAGAGGTCCTCAGACCACAGAACAGGCCCGGACTGAGCACCTAGTGTGTCCTGAGACCATAGGATGGTATCTGTCCCCAGAGCTTCTTGTGGCTGACTTGCCCCACCTCTCTGCCCCTGGGTTTTGGGCAGGAGGATATTTCCCCTAAGGCCTATCTTTATGCCACCCAAGGGCAAATGGGATACTCCTCGGTTGCTCACTTGCTGGTCCTGATGCAGGTAGCGCCTGCACTCAAGCATGGCTGCCTAGAGGACCTCTGCCTCTGTGTGACCATCTTGCTGCCATTTGGGGGACCTGAGCCCCCTGCACACACACAGCCTCTGCCTCCAGCCGGCACAGGAGGTGGCTGCTACTACTGTGCCACCAGTGAGGAAACACTCATTCAACTCATATGCACCGGCCCCGTCTGGCCTGGAGCCCTGTGCTGGCTTACCCCCGTGGGTGCCAGGCCTGTCCTCATGTGGGGCTGTCCTCCAACTCTCAGGAACTGACAGTGAGACTAGGCCTTGCCGTTGCCCTGGTGCCAGAGGACAGCGCCTACAAGAGGGGATGAAGCCAGGGGCTGAGCAGTCCTGACCGCCAGCAGGGTGTGCACCAGATCCAGGACTTGGCAGGCTGGTGGAGGGAGCTGGCTGCTCAGCTGCAAAGTCAGGACAACACCTGACATTCAGGAAGCCAAAACGCCGCGGCCACCCCACCCACCCAGTCGAGCTGAGGCTTGGTAAAGAAGATGCTTTTAACTGGGTGTTTTTAAGCTTATGGAACAAAAAGTTAACCATAGGCCTGAGAAAGATTAAAAAGAAGACAATGTCTAGGGCATGTCCAAGATCCTGAACTTGCACAACAGGCCAAACCATAGCTACCCCCCCCCCAAGTGTCCCCACTCCAGAACGCTGGCCCAGGGGAAAGGACTGTTCCCTCCTCCTCCACAAGAGGATCATCAGGGCAGCTGGCGCTTAAGGGTCACTTTTCAGGGACCGACCCCCCTCCCCCAGCTGCCAGCCAGGTGCTGAGGGAGGGACACAGGGTCAGGGTTCAGTAAACACAGGCTGCAGAAGCAAGCAGAGCCAGCCCTGGGCCTCAGTGCAGGACCATCCCTCAGCCTCTCATCAGGAGGTGACAGTGACCAGGCCTTTTGGGTACAGTCCCTGCATTTTGGGGGGGTGGGGGAGCAGGGAGCAGTGTTAAGATAGCAGCTGGGATTGTTCTGGCACCACTTTGACAGAGTCTGTGTGCACCCCCCTGCCTTCCTCAGCCCTCGGGCCACTCCAGAGGGTACGACCCCCAAGTGGGCAGGTGTGGGGTGAGATGCACACCTCAGAGGCCAGACAGCTTAGGCAGCTGGGACCAAGTTCAACCAGCACCCCTGGGAGACCTTAGTCTGTGGCTGCAGTAGCTGCACCTCTCTGTTTCCTGGGGACTCCTGCTAGCCCGGCAGGGCTTTATTCCAAGCTGGTCTTCTTCAAGAGCCACCCGGGCTCCATCAGAGCTGCCCTTCTCCTGGAGGAGACAAAGTTAGTTTAAGGAGCTAAGAAATACTTATCAGAATCCCAGCAGCAGTGCACACTGGGGATCGAAGGCCTCTGGACACTGACTGGGGAGAGCCCAGGTTCGCACCCAGCCTTGGGAGCTCGCACAAGGGCCTTTCGTTCTGGGAGTCTCTCTGGCCAGTGGGAGTCACAATGGGGCCTGTTGAGTGTCCTGCACAGCAGGCATCTGCCCAGGGCATTTAAAGTAACACAATGTGGAAAGGCAGGTTGAAAGTGTATTTTCCCCTCTGTGTGATTCAGTGGCCCTTGTTCTGTCTCCTCACATTCAGTCACAGGGGCCTCTGAGAGCAGGGAAGCTGGAGACAGATGCGGGCTCCTAGCTGTGACCCCCATTTTCTGTCATGATTAACATGGGTCAAGGCTCAAGAGAGGCAGCCTGAGAGGTGTGAGACCCTAAGCCCTCCGCTTCCAGATCTTCCTTCAGCCAACACTCACCAAAGAGAGTCTGCTCCAAGGCAGACACCCGATGGGAAAGGGAATGACACTGGCCAGCAACAGTGGCCACTGACAGTGGTGCAGGACCAAGCACTTTACTTCTTTGTGGTGTTTTTTTTTTTTAAGATTTATTTATTTATGCATACAGAACTGGGGTACAGGCCATAGGTGCAAGGGTGGTGAGAAAATTCACCAAAGACAGAGTGGAGAGCAGAACAGGCAGATCAATGAAGTACACTGCTGAGGGGAGCTGCGGGTGGGTCAGGAGAGGTCTGCCGCACCAGGGAGGGCCCAAAGCCCTTTACTTCTTAATCCCCATGACAACCACAGGTGAGGGATACCATTTAGATGAGGAATCAGAGGCACAGAGAGGTTGAGAGATTTACCTGAGGTCACAGAGGAAGCTCCCAAGACCTGTGTCATATCCTATCACCCTGTTACATACTCCCTGTGCCTCAGGGAGCAGGGGGCACATGACATGCACATGACACATGACACTGGCAGACCATATTGAAGGTCCCGGGTGAGGCAGGCTGGGGAAAACCGCAGGGAGCCCCCTCTCCTGAGAGGTGTATCTGAGATGAGGAGGGATTTGCCGGGCAGCCCAGGTAAGTGGGAGAGAGGCTTTGGGAGGTGACAAGGCCCCTCCTGTAACTCAGGCCCAGGCCAGGAAGGGCAAGGGCCAGTAGGGCAGGTGCAGGTGGACAGACAGCATATTTCCATGGACCTCTCACTTCTGAGCAGTCCTCCCACCTCAGCCCGTGCCCTGCCTTGGACAAACAATGACAGGAATGCACATGGAGACAGCATGCCCATGAGTCAGCCTTGTCACCCGATGTTCAGATAGGGCTGCCCTGCGCTTCACCTGCTTGCTGGGCCAGGCAGTTTTCTGGTCCCGGGTGCTAATAGGCCCCTTTGGGGGTGCCCCGGCACAGTTCCCCCCCCCCCCCCCCCAGTAATGGAAGGGCCAGGGATTTCTGCCCTCACCATGCGGGAAGGACGGTAAGAGAGTGAGTGATGGATGGAGAAAGCGTCTGTGTGGTCAGTGTTGGGCCCTTTCTGCCCAGCTTGCTTGCCCTCTGTGTTCCACATGTGGCTCCCCAGTGGCCAGCATGCTTGCTCAGTGACTGAAGTTGAGAGCTCCCCACAAATTCTTTGGTCACCATGTAACAATCCTACTAAGCAGACACCAATACCATTTGCACACTAGGGCTGAGGAAGCAGGCTGTGGGCACAGCAGCCCCAGCTGAGGCCACCTCTAGTGGCTGGGCCAGGCCTCGAGTAGCGCAGGCCAGTGTCACATGGACGAGTGCCCACTGGCACCCCTGCAGCCACTGCCCTCTCACCTCCCACCTTCCCAGCCCCTAGGCCTGGCAGGACCGGTCTTCATCACCGGGGCTTAAAGGGGCTGTTGCTTCCTGAGACGCTTGCATTTCAGGGGGAGATTCCTGGACTCTGCAAGGAAGGCTGTCTCAGGCACCAAGACCCTGTGCTTTCCTGCTCTGAAATGTCTCTCCCAATGGAAATGTTCTTCCTAGTGGGCTGGGAGAACAAGTCCACAGGAATGGCACACCTGCACCCCTGTCACCCAATCTTGAGTAATGGTAACAAACGCCAGCCTCATTAAGTGGGCCTCATTCTCTCTTTGGGCCCAGTAAGGTATTTCCCAGACAGCAGTGATAAAGAGTAGAGGTTGCTGGGATACTGCACGCTGTCAGGTGGCAAGGAGGAGTGTTTAAGGCAATGATGGGTGAAAGAAACTTCCTTTCTAGGATGCAACCACTCAGGTGGGTGTGGCTTGGGTCTATGTGACTCTGGCTCCCCGCGGCCTCCACATCAGCATTCACCATTCCGTTGCTGGATTGCTAACATTTTGCTAAAGATTTTTGTCTTTGTTCGTAAGGGGTCTTGACCTTAGTTGTTCTCATCTTGTAATATGTTTGTCTAGTTTTGGTACTAGGGTAATATTGGCTTCATAAGGTGATTGGGTGTTACCTTTCCTTTTCCATTTTCTGAGTTTATCCTTGGAGTGCTTGGTTTGATTAATTTGGACCTGGGGTTTTCTTGGTGTAACAGCTCATATTGAAACTGGAGTTTACATGCTTCTTGGAAGTCCTAACTGTACGGGTAGCTTTTGGAGAGCATAGCTGTTGGGTGATCTGTTAGTATCACTACCTCGACACCCTCCAGCCCCCTGAGTCCATATTTTCTCTTGTCTAGTCAGGTTTCTCAGATCAGACCCTCCTACTCTTATGGCTGAAGGGAAAGGCTGAGGGTCCCCGGGAAGCCCCGAGGGGACCCCCCCAGCATGGATGTTCCCGGATGCCCTTGCTCAGTGGTGCCCCATCCCATCAGCACCAGGGTCGGGCTGGGGCCAGGAGTTGGGACTTGATTTCACTCTCTCCAGAGAAATCCACCAACTATTCAGAGGGGAGGAGGGATTTGGGGCCCTTAGACTAATTAGACAGGCCCTACCGAACACGCTTACTGCAGACTCCTACTTCAGCCTCACCTCCAGAGCTTGGCGGTATCAGCCATTTTTTATCCCTTTGGGGGTTCTGTTAGAGGATAGTTTAGTTCTAGGGTATTCCTACTCCTTCCTAGGATTCAGGGAACTTGTCAATCCGAAAACCAGTTACATTCTGATTTCCAGATTCCAAAATTGTGTTGCTTTTTTCTCTTGTTATTCTTATCCTTATAGGTTTATGCCTTTTAAAAGTCTTCACTATCATTTCAGTGTAATGTCAAGAAGACATTAAAGTAGATATATGTTTAATTTGCCATATTTATTACCCACAAATTCCTTTTTATTTTCAATTTATTACTACCTGGCTTCTGATACCACAATTCCACAAAAAATTCCTCCTTGCCAAATGCAGTCTCCCCCAGGCTCTTCCCACACTTGATACCACTGAGTCTCTCCTCGAACTACTTCCTGATGAGGCCGAGTGACCCCACACTCTCCTGGTCTCCCACCTACTTCTCTGGCGTGTGACCTTAAGTGCGTCTTCTGACACCATCTTCTTTCCCTGACTGTGTCCACATTCTTCCCTGGAGAAAGTGCTCATACCCAAACAAATGACTCCCAAGTTCATTCATCAAGGCCTCTCTCCTATGCTCCAGATCTATGCTTTCAACTGCTGGCCCA
The DNA here is from genome assembly GCF_000260355.1 of Condylura cristata. NCBI lineage: Eukaryota > Metazoa > Chordata > Mammalia > Eulipotyphla > Talpidae > Condylura > Condylura cristata. The sequence goes on from NW_004567121.1 coordinate 2,246,433, forward strand.
ATTTTCCCACTCATGGATGTCATGCAGCCATTTAATCGAGATGTTTAATCAAGCTGTTTCCATTCCTCAATAAGAGGTTATTGTTGCCCTCTTAAAGATCTTGCATATTGTATTAGTGTTTCCCTGTGTTTCCAATAATTTGTGTTACTACCCTGGCTGGAATCATTTTAATCTTTCTCTCACTGGTCATTCTGGGGGCTGGCCACCTGATGATTTTCAGTGGGGTCACTTGTTTCTGGGCACCTTGATCCTCCCTGTGTTCTCTCTATGAGTCTGTTCACTGGTGCTCTTAGACTACTGAGGTGGAAATCAGGCCCCTGTAAATGAAGATGGCTTTGTTTAATCTTCAAAGAGCCAATCTCCTCTGGTTTTTCTATGCTGGGCCACCCACTAGGGCAGAAGGGAAAGGTGGAAAAGCAAGCATGCATGTCCTCTTCATCTCTGAATAGAAGGAATGGTTCTAAGATTTCATCATGAAAATGACTCTGGTCAGTACTATTTATCACATGGAGGAAGTTCCTTTCTCTGAGTTTGCCAAAAGATTTTATCAAGAGTGGGTGTGACTTATATCATTTCTCCAGGTCTCTTTTGGAGAGATCCCAACATTTTAAGCTTTTACCCTACTGATTCACCCAGACAGACTATTGTGGAGCCATCCCGAAGCTGCTAATTCTGGACAGCTAACCCCATCATGTAACAATTACTCCTTGGAGGAGCAGGAAGAATAAGCCCTGCCCATGCCCTCCATAAGCTTCATCAGTATCTGTGAACACCTTTCCTGGAAAACAACCTCAGGTAGCAATATCAGGTAGGCCTCTAAAGCCCTGATCAGCCTCTGGAGATTGAGCTGCATGTTAATTAGCAGAGAGTTACACATACCAGGTCCTAAAGGAGAAAGGAGCCAAGGCAGGCCATGATCCAGACCTGTGAACCCCATTTTCAGGGACTTCAACAAGTGCTCAGAAGACACCCCCCCCATACCCACCTCATGATGGCCTCGACCCTGGCTCTGAGTTACAATCAAGCCCTCTGAGTCCACCTGTAGGGTCAAGAGAGCCACCAGCTCTAGGACATTCAGTCAGGAACAGGAGAAACTTCACCCTTGATAGAGAAACACTGGGACTGAACAGTCACTTAGAAGACCAAAGGAAAATGATCTCCCAAAGATGAAAGGAACTGAAGTAAATCTAAGATTTCATCATGAAAATGACTCTGGTCAGTACTATTTCTGGGTACATCTTTACCCAGAACGGAGACTAATTCCTCATTTCAGCAGGGTCCAACATAGTAACACTGTAATGTTCTTTATATGCACCATCATTTATTTGGGACTTTGGCTTTGGGATGTATATGTGGGATTGATATCATGTTCTTGTCAAGTGCTGCTAAGCCTGAGTAAATTTTTTTATTTTAAAGATTTATTTGTGTATACAGAACTGGGGAACAGGCCAGAAGCTCAGGGGTGGCGAGAGGCTTCACCAGAGACAGAGTGGGGAGCAGAACAGGCAGATCAACAAAGTACACTGCCCCGGATGGGTCAGGAGAGGTCTGCCACATCATGTGGTTACCTCCAGAGCAGGCGGGAATCGAACTCATATGGAAGTGGCTTTACCTTCTCAGTGCTGTGCTTTAACTTGCTGCGCCACCAGGGAGGGCCAAAGCCTGAGTAAATTTTTTAAAAATACAGATCTGAACCTAAGCCCTGGAGATCTGGATTCAGATCTCCCTGGGCTGGATACTGGAACCTGCATTGTTTTTAAAGGATTTATTTATTTATGCATACAAGATCTGGGGGAGAGGTCAGTTGAGGGTGCTAAGGGGTGAAAGAATTCACCAGAAACAGAGTGGGGAGCAGAACAGGCAGACTGACTTCATGAAGTACACTGCTGAGGGGAGCAGCGGGCGAGTCAGGAGAGGTCTGCTTTGCCATATGGGTCACCTCCCTGGCCGGGGATCAAACTCATGCTGTAGTGGCTGTGGATCACCTCATCGTGCCGAGACTTAACCCCTTGTGCCACCAGGGAGGCCCACAAGAATCTGCATCTGTAAGGAGCTGTTTAGAGTGTTCTTGTGGGCATTCAGATCTAGTAACCTTGACCCAGGACATACTGGAAAGTCTGGACTCAGTTTCATCATCATTGAGATCTGGGGGGTGATGGAGTCTCTGGGAGATGCCACAGGCCTCATGCTCGAGTCTCTCATGCCAGAGTGAAGCAGGCGTTTTTGTGTGCACACTGCCAAGCCAGCTCTCTCTGGAATCCAGTGGGTCCTGATTTCATAAACCTGTGGTCCCAAGGGCTCTGGGGACTGGATCTGAGTTTCTTTCCATGATCCAAGCACCTATGTGCTCTTCAGCACTATTTTTCAAATTTGTTGATGATACATGCAACACAGCATCTTTAAAAGCACTATTGACCTCAGGGCAGCTTTCTATACTGGTTTTCTTTTTCTCTGTCAACAATTACTAAAAATTCACCTATTATTATGTAAATCATGGGTAGGGTATCAGTCTGTGATACTTACTTTTTGGATTTTTAACAGGGGTCTTGATCCAAGGAAAGACCTGGAAGTGCCGGGGAGATGGCCCCCATGAGCCAGCATGGCCTCTGAGTTAATGAGCAGCTGGGTGGCCACTGCCCTGGCCACTGGTCAGCAGCACCGGCACCCCCACCCCCTCAGTGACCAGCTGGCTGGGGTGCTCTCCAGGACTTGAGTCATCCCAGTCGGTGACAGTGAGGGCTGCGTGACAGAGGAGACTGGGGATGGAGTGAGCTGTCAGAGCATGGGACAGCTGGGTGCTGGTGGGAGGCAGGTCCACCATCCAGATGGGTTCTTGCCCTCTCACTCAGACAGTAACTTAGATTTTTTAGGGGACTGCTCAACCCACCCAATGATGAGTAGGTTACGTCCTCAAAGGCTTCTACATGACCCAGGAAGACACCACGAAAGAGTCCTCAATCCCTAAGCAACCCCATGGCCCTTCCATGGGGGCAAGCAAACCATAGATTGGGGTGACCAGGTGAGTGTCCCTCATCGCTCTCTACTCAGAGGAGATCAGACTTTGTTCCCGTGAATCCCAAGGGCACTGCAGGGCCTGACAATGCTGTCATCAAGGCCCTCAGAAGCGTGCATGTGAGGTCAACCACTCTTTTCCTGAGCGCTCCTGAAGCCCCCTTCCTCACAGCCTTCCCCCCAGGCCCCATTCACTGGGAAATTCTACTTGGTACTGAGCAAATGGAGAGTTTCTGAGAAATAATCACTTGTAAATTCGCAAAGAAACTTCAGGGACCTTTTAATTCTTGCCTACTAACAGCCTGATTTGCTAAAACTTACGGAACTGAACTCTTAGAACGCTCTCCTGCCCTTTATCAGAAGTTTTGCCATTAGTGCTCACAGCGCCCCCACCCCCAAATGTAAAAGTCCTCTGTGTTAGCAGCTTAAAGCAGCACCTTGGGCGCTGTCTAACCCCTGTACAGTGTCTTGGTAAGTTGACTCCCCATGGGCCCAGGGATAGAACTACAATCTCTGCAGCTTCAGCTCACTTTGTAAGATGAAAATATGACATTGATCTGTCTGTTGTATCTGCAATTCTCTTAAAAAGAAAAATCCTCTTTTATGTTTACTCCACATTAATCGAGCTGATCTCTAGGGGTGAGACAAAAATAATACAACCCTGCTGTACAGCTGACTATTGACCCCCAAGAGTGAAGGGTGACTTCTTTCTTAGGGATTACCCTTCCACATAGCTAAGGTGAACCTTTGGCTATGGGCTTATAGCTACAGGCTCAGGGAGGCGCAAGAGGGTTCCCGATGGATGTGCCATTCTCCTGAGTAAGAGAACACAAAGAACTGTGAGTATCAAGATCTGTGACATGTGAGCCTGAGGCAGTGACCTCAGCCCCAGCTAGTGACCCCTTGGTCCATTCCCACTTTTTATAGATGGGCAAACTGAGGCTCCAAGAAGCCAGAGCAAGCCAGGCCACACAGCTCTCGTTTTACTATTTATTCATTGAATACATGGCAGAGGTTGAATCCAGCTTTTCATCATTTGAACAACCTAAAAGTTTTTTTTTTTTTCTTTTTCTTTCTGCTCCTTAGTCTGCAAGGTCTCTCTCTGGCTATGCATCAAAGAAAGGACCTTCTAGAGCCTTCCAATGCTAGCCAATCCCAGTACCCCACTTTCGGCTTGAATGAAGCTCATGGGCTTTTTCTACTTAAGATTCAGTTGAACAACCACAGTCATCAGAGTTCTGTGCCTCTTCCTGCCAGTCAGCTATTCTGTGCCACTCTAGGGTGGGTGCCCCCAACCCTTGGGTGACTCTTCTTTCCATTTACCTGATCTCCTTGGTGCAAAAACTGGTGTTAGCAGAGGAAATAGGGAGCAGGAATTCCTGACCCAATCCCCACTACAAAGAGCATCACATCAAGCAATGGAGGGAGGGCTTAGTTAACTCCTTAAATTGCCAGCAGCTCAGACTTTCCGGAGGGTGGGAACTGCTTGGTAAAAAAGAGCATTCCTTCCTGCACACTGAGCCCCACTGCCCGCTGGCTCTCCAGGCGCCATGGGGGAGTGCCTGAGGCTGGGGCTGGTGCCAAGGGTAACTCAAACACAAGTGCTGCCCCTGCTCCCACCCCCATGCCTTCTCGGAAATCAGAGGTCAGCAGCGCACATTTTCCCACAGCTCTGGGAGTCAAGTAAGGATGTTCTGGGACTCCACCTATCTGCAGAAGCCTGGGCACCCAGACCTCAGACTCCGCAGGGCTCCTGGACTGCAGCTGCCCAGTCTGCTGGGCCCCAGGGAGTCTCACTCTACCTGCTTATACCAAGCTGCCAGAAGCTGCTATAGCAATGTGACCAAAAATGGTTGAGGCCCTGCTTTACCCCCAAAGAGCGTCCTGTTAGGGGTTCCCGAAGTTGCTGTGAGAGTGCCTCACAGTCCCCTTTGCCCAGGGGCCACCTTCCAGCCACACACACACTCCTACTCATCCCTTGAAGCCCTAGGCAAAATCCCCTTCCCTTCTTAGGGCTTCCAGGAATTTCTTTCCGAAGGTCTGCCAAAGGAACTGGCTTCCCTCAGTTCTCTGAGGTGGGCGTTTCCCTTCCACTGCCAAAAGGATTCCCTGGGAACCTTCTCCAGCCCCTATTGGGGGCAGCCTGGCGGAAGCCCAGACTTCCTGTGCCCACTCTGTGCCTTGTTTTAGCTATTTCACCTTGAAGCAAGTTATTTAATTTATAAATCTTAGTGTTCAGGGGTTATTAAATATGTAAATAGATTACAACCTGACTAGTACCAGCTGAATGCTCCATAAAAGTCAACTCATTATTAAAAAAATTTAAATCATGGGACATAAATATAAGGTAAAAAATATTCTTGATAAAAGCATCAAAATAATGAGTAAGTCTCTAAGAGTCTAGAATCACTGACTTTGCACCAAAGGGGGGGGGAAAAATAAGGCAGGGAAACTGCCTGAAGCCGTCCCACAACCCTTACACCTTGCGTTTGTGATAACCGTGGTTTGAATGCAGTGATCCGTGGCTGGAAGTTGGAAAAACCCTCGTGAGAGGAAAAGAAACTAATGTGGTTCCAGGCAGTCTTTGTAGTACAAATCATGTTGCTCCTGAGGATGCCGCAGCTAGTATTTCAAAGTGGAATGATTGACCCATGTCTCAGGCAAGGCTTTCTAACTGCGAAGTATTTCATTAAGAAGAAAGGGTGACCACTAGGGCCACCAATTTCTACTGTGGCAGCACTGCCTCATTCCACAGACTAGCGGGCTATTTGGGGAATGCTACCTGCGTCTGGTGGTTGTAACTGTTTTAAGTTTTAGTAATAAATAGCACGTGTTTAAAGTGTTCACTTTGGTACCTTTTGACATGAATACTCTGAAATCGTCACAACCAAAAGAATGAACATACCTGTTACCCCAGGCCCCCCGGGTCCCTTCTGTCCATTTGTTCTTCCTGCCACCCTGACTGCCCTGTCCTGTCCCAAGTAACCACTGATCTGCCTATTACCACTGTAGACTGGCATTTTTTCCTAGAACTTTATACAATGGATAATCCAGTGTGTATTCATTTTTGCCTGACTTCTTTCATGCAACATACTTATTCTGAGATGCAGCTGTTGATGCTCTCTGCTTCCCAGCCTGGCCCTTCACTGCTGAGCAGGAGTCTTCAGCCCATGCGGCTTGTGAGCTCACCTGATGAGATGCCTTTGCATATTTCCAGCTTTTACACATTACAAATTAAAGTCCTATGGGCGGGCCCTCCCTGGAGGAGCAGGGGGTTAAAGCACAGCACTAAGAAACTAAAGCCACTTTCACAAGAGTTCAATCCTGGCCTGCCCTGGAGCTAACTCTCCTGACCCTCCCTCAGCAGTGTACTTTGTAGATCTCCTGTTCTGCTCCCCACTCTGTCTCTGATGAATCCTCTCACCTCCCCTGCACCTCAGGCCTGTACCCCAGTTCTGTATGCACAAATAAATCTTAAAAAAAAAAAAAAGTCCTCTGGACATTTATATGTAAGTGTTGGCATGGGCAGATCCTTCTGCTTCTCTTAAATACAAAGAGAATTTCAGAGTCAAAAAGAACAACGTTTGATCATTTTTCTCCACTTTCCAGCTGTGTGACTGTAATTCAGGATTTAACTGCTCTGTAAAATGAAGCTAATGATAATTCATTTTCAACAAATCAGTTATGTAAATTGACTAGATTTATAGCAATTATTATTTCTAACATTGCTTTTTCTTGGGTCAAACAATAAGGCCTGTCTTAACCCATTCACTTTTGCTACTTTAAATAAATACTTAAGACAGTCTTAAACTAAGACACATAAGAAATTTCTAATCACAGTGACAGGTATATAGCATGTGCTAAACAAATTAAAGTCACATTTATTATTTATAAATTAAGAAGGTTGGCTTTGGGGAAAAAAGTTGCATTCCAACGTAGGGTGGAGTCTCCTCTAGGTAGTGGACAGAGTGGGGGGGCTGCATGAGGCCAGAGGGCAGCCTAGGCGGCAGGCCTCTTCAGACCGGCCCACACGGAACGCTTCATGCCCTGTGCCGCCTTCATTTCTTCCCAGTCCAGCCTGACGTCTGGAACATCATATTCGGGCTCTGGATCCTCTCTCAAGGCCCCCCGGGGGGAGGCGACCACGATGGGCAGAGGGCCACATTCCTTCCGGAATTCCACAACATGGAGACTCTTCTTATCAGCCCGCTGTTGATGGGTTTCCTGGCAGGACCAAATTGAGAATCCTAGGTTAGATCTGTGAGGGAGCGCTGTTAACTAGAGAATGGGGCAGGCACTTCCAAGAGCTGGAGAGGGGCTGGCAGTGCACACTACCACTCGGGGGACTCAAAGCGCATTTCAGGGGCTTTACTTCGTGGCTCAAGGACAGTGAGCCCTCAGAGCCATCGCCCCATCAGCCCTGGGATGGCGGAAGGGCCTCTGCCTCTGGTGTCTCGCCTTCCAAACCCGCCCAACTGAGTGCCAGACGGTGCTTCATGCTGAGCTTGAATCTCACGAGCACCTAGATCAGGCAGGCAGAGATGTTAAGGACCCAAGTATTTGGTCAGACTGGGGAACTACAGGATAAACAACCTGTTTTCTTCAATAAAAAATTTGTAAGGGCAAAAAAGAAGATGCTACAGATTATAAGTGACTTAAAAGACATAGTAAAATTTGTAATTTATTGACTTTGCTTCAATATCATTCAAGCGAGTCATGTAAAAAATCTTTTTCAACATAAGAACAGAAACCATAAAATACCTAGAAGCAAAGATGGGTCAAACACTACACGACATACACTTCAGCGACATCTTTAAAGACAGAGCACCCAATGCCACAATAGTGAAGGCAAAGATAAATAGATGGGACTACATCAAGTTAAAGAGCTTCTGTACAGCAAAAGAGACATTACTAAAAACAAACAGAAAGATCACTAATTGGGAAAACATTTTCTCACACAAAAGTAGCGATAAAGGACTGATCACAAAAATATACGGAGAACTGATGAAACTCAACAAAAATAAAATAAACAACCCACTCAAAAAATGGGCAGTTGAGCTAAAAAGACACTTCTCCAAAGAGGAAATGCAGATGGCCAACAGGCATATGAAAAAATGTTCAACATCACTCGTAATAAGGGAGATGCAAATTAAAACCACAATGAGATACCACCTCACCCCAGTGAGAATGGCACATCTTCAAACAACTAGCAACAACAAATGTTGGCGAGGATGTGGAGAAAAAGGAACTCTCCTGCATTGCTGGTGGGAATGCAAACTAGTACAACCACTATGGAAAACTGTCTGGAGGTTCCTCAAACTGCTAAACATGGAGCTTCCCTACGACCCAGCAATCCCACTCCTAGGTATCTACCCAAAAGACACAAAAACACTGATTGAAAAAGATACTTGTACCCCCATGTTTATTGCTGCTTTATTTACAATTGGAAAAACATGGAAGCAGCCCAAATGCCCAAAAGTAGATGACTGGATAAAAAAGATGTGGTACATATATACAATGGAATATTACTCAGCAACCAAAAAAGAGAAACACATGTCTTTTGCAGCAACTTGGGTGGAGCTGGAAAAGATCATGCTTAGTGAGATAAGCCAGAAAGAGAAAGAAAAATATCGGACGGTGTCACTCATAGCAGGAGTATAATGGACCAGGCGAGAAAATAACAAAAATAATGAACAACCACATACCAGAGACCTTCTGTGGGGGTGGAGTGGGGAATGGTATCAAAAATGGGGGGGGGGGGGGGGGGGAAATTCACGGGACTATGGTGGTGGCACAGGGGTGATTTGGTGATGGGAAACCCGCGGGGATTACAATCGAGATGGAAAAAAAAAATGTGCAAAATGATGTAAAAATAAACTTTGTAATAAAAAAAAAATCTTTTTCAATCTGAGAAGCAGATATATTTCTGTGGACACTGACTAGATATCTGCTGAGTCTGAGTCACTGTTAATTTTGAGGTATGATAATGCAGAGCACTTCATGCCCTGTTTAGCCCTTATCTCTTAGATATATGTTAAAATATACATCAATGAAATAAAATGGTAGCAAGATTTGGTTCAGAATAATTGGGGCTTGGATGGGTGGCCTTAAGAAACAAGGCTGGCCACAAGCTCTAACTACTGACCCTTAATGAGAGGATCACGGGATTCACTCCGTTAAGTGGTCACAAGTCAGCAAGTAAGTCTACCCTATGCTTCACTGGTAGTACCTTAAAAGACCTAATAGAAAACAATCTTTGTTTCCAGACTCAATGGCCACCTTGTACTATACTACTGTAAACTAGAACAAAGATGAATTGTTTCATAAACACAAACTGATTTAAATTGGTGTATATTATAGTCAATGGCATGTTGCTTTACTTGATGGTCTGATTTTGAGCGGTACATTAAATAACACCACTTTTTTACTAATATCATTTAGAAGAGCTGATATGATAATTACATCAGAAGATTCAAAATACTTGATTATAAATATGATTTGTCTAAAACCAATACTTTGGTGATATCAATTAAATCTCTTAACAATTCAATTGGATTTAGAAGTGCGTTTGAAAGATGTTTTAGGTAGTGTACACACACACACACACACACCTCTGTTCAAAAAAAATCTTTTAACCAAAGCTTTTTCTCTAATTTCTTATTTTAAACAGATGTAGAGTTATTCCATGGAACAAGGGAAGTCAAATCTTACAAATGAAGTCTCAAAAACCACTGTGTTTCCTTCTTGTGCAGCTCTACTGATGCCTATCAGATCCAGAAGCTGAGGGGGGATGGAGGGTGAGGAGTGACGGGGAGCCATCCCGCTGAGCTTGACAAGGCCAGCTGAGCCGCAGTCAGGGCCTGCGCTGTGCAGGGAAATACCCTGGTGTATTAATGTCCACAGTTCCTACTAACCCAGGTGTCTGTCTGCACTACCTGGGCAGGTAATGTGAAACAGCGCTTCTACATAAGCAGGTCTCCAGGGTGGAGAAAGAACTAAATTAGGAAATTAAATTTTTTTCTTTTGAGGCATTTTAGAACAAGCATGTACCCTTTTCATAAAAAGGTTAATTACTGGCTTTTTAGAAATGCTTAATTTTGCGACTTCAAAAACCGATGAGGTATTTACTTAAAAGTGAATTTCCATGAACTCACTCTCCTACTGAATTAGCTAGCCTACAGAAGCCATAAATAACAAAAATCCCTGAACCCTGAGGTGGCCTCAGGAGAGTAACTCCAGAAGGTCCCAAGACATTGTCCTAAGGCACACAACTGACATACAGATTCGAGGTTCTGTTCCACACCCCAGGGAAGGGTTACCTGGCTGGAGAGCCCATAGAAGAGGCCCCGGGTGAGGTTGAGCATGTTCATAGACCCTGAGACCTTGGCGTACAAGTCTTTGATGCCAATGAGCCGGCAGATGGTGATGATGGCCCGGTGGCAGCGGAGGCCGTAGCCTAGAAAAGGAAAACAAAACAGGTCAAACACCAGCCCACCCACCTGCAATGCAGACGGTCCGTCACCCTCCGGCTTCATACAACTTTGGGCTCAGGGCCAGGAGACCCTGGCTGCATTCTGGATCACTACCTCCCAGGGTGCCCTTGACAACTTACTGGACTTTCATGGTAGCACTTATTTAAACTGAATGTTTAAAAGTCAAAGAAATAATGGACACATAAATTTCTTGAACACATGGCAAAAATACAAAGATTAACCGATCCTGAAAGCGCTCAATGCCCGCATCCGCGTTAACTGAGGACAGAGGACACATGCGCTCTCCTCCTCCCGGACTGCTCAGTGGTCTACTTCCTCCTCCTGGGAAAAACCTTTTGGTTTCGGTCATGTGTTGTCTCCTAATGGTTAGGAGTCTCTCCTAACCATTGGCCCATCCTTCTCACCTCCTTGCACTGCATTTTGGATGGTCTCCCCTCCAGCCACGGACCATATGCTGGTCTACCTGTCATCCCTTCTCCAGGAAGAGCTTTCAAAACACCAAACATATCACTCCCTATTAAAAGTCCTTCACTTCCCACTGAAATAAAATGAAGAACTCCATATCCTACAAAACCCTTCTTGAGCACACCCCTCAAAAGTCTCACCTAGAGACACTACCTCCCGCCGCCTGGCTTTCCCACCTCAGGGAATGTTCACCAGGTGTTTTCTGGGCCACCCTCCCTGCGTGGCTCCTTCTCACTTTCAAAGCCTCCCTTAATGCCTCCTCCACAGAGCCTTCTCGCTGTGCTTTTAGAGACCTCTTCTATTCTGTCCCCTGCTGCTTTCTACCCCAAACCAAAAGCCTCTGCCTTCTTAAATCTAACTTAGGCCTTTCCATTTTGGCATTTTCAAAACAGTTCAAATAAAGTTGAGCCAAGATAGAGGAAAAGATAGAAATATTATAATTTGTCTGCTTTATCATCAATAAATTATAAGAGTTTTTAGTTACCTCTGGGTTGTTTCTTCATCTTGATATGTGTCCTTTTAAACGTTAAAGAAATGTCATGGAATACTGGAGGATAAAAATACAGACATAAGGATTTAGGTATGTGCTTAAGGATCTTGCAAATATCACAAAGCAGCTCATAACTCCCAAGAGGTCAACACACATAAAGGATGCATGACAAACTCTGATTTCACTCCTTACTAACCATCTCAGGAGAGAAAGTGTGTTTCTACATATGACACATTCATTTATCAGAAAATAGTGACAAGCAGAGAATCACAAAGATGCTCACAGAGACACACTGCCACATATACTGAAACAAAATCCTGCAAATTTGTGAAGAAAGCTCACCACTTACTTGTATGGTCTTCATATCGTTCTATATAGTGCAAATAGTGAACTGCTTTGTTCTTTGCCTAGAAGAAGAAAAATATTTTTTCTTAACTCTATTGTTGGGATTTATATTTTCCCAAGGACTTCAAAAAATACCTTTCGTAAATTATTTTATTGTGAAAAGCTTCAAACTTCAGTATAGTCTTCTGAAAGCTAAGGATTAAATGTGTAATATCATAACCAAAATAATACTACCACACCTAAAAAACTTAACACTAATGCCTTAGTAGCTTTGAATTTTCTGCCAGTGTTTTCAAACTTTGAGTGGGCTCAGAACTTTGGTAAGCGATCAGAAATCTGACAAAAATGATGCAAAAAACCTAGGTATTTATGAAAATGCTTCTTGTGACATAAGTAACCTTTGACGGCAGGCTTATGAAATGTTTCTTATTTTTATTATTTAAAACTTTTTGTGGTTCCCATGTGTCTAGCACATATCCTATTGATCCTTTACTCTCAACAAAGCAAAAATGTACCTACTTTCCTAAAAGCGTCCATCCGTTCTGTGGCTTTCCCAATGGCAAAACCTTTAAAAGAAAAAGCAAATTTATGAAAAGGGGCACAAACTGACACACACCTTTTACCTTATTTCAAGTTTTAGCTTCTGCAATATTTCATAGCATCTCCTTTTTCTTCTGTCCATAGAAAACTTGCTATCCAAGTCAGAATGACAAAGCTTAAGGCCACATGAATTTGGAAGTAATGCATTTGAATGTACCTCTGAAATCCAAGATCAGATGTTAACATTGCATTCTATTTCTCTGTCGGTGGAACTAATGTATGAGGAAGAGGCGCATGGACTGGGGTGAGGACTGCGGGAGCCCTGGTGGACGGTGGTGTGGTGACAGGCATCGGGTGCACCTATGCCTCTGAGTCACACACAGTGTCGGAAACCACTGTTTCCTCATAAAGAGTGAAGAACCATTATTCTCACAGGAAAAGACAGAGAGGGACCTATTCTTTTTTTCCCTTCTAAGGTAGTTTTTGGGTTTGCCACAGGTTTGTGAACCCAAACCACAAAAAGGCTTCATCAGTAGAAGCGCGGCCAGCGGCAGGAGCCCCTGGAGGCCACAGTCCACCCGGGCCCCCCCCAGCCCCTCAGGCCTTACTCACCTGCAGCTCCTCTGCCGTTCCCCACGGCAACCAGGACGCGGACTGACTTCTTTCTTCCCTCTTTTGCTGTCATATTGAAAACATTTCTCACCTAAAAGACAAAATTTTCATAACTATTTCCCTTTGGGGAAATACTGGAGTAGGGACCTGTGACCTCTTTGCACAGAGGTGCACGTGGTGGAAAGGAACATCAGTCCCCTCATCAAAGCAAACTGTCTCAAAGGAAATGGATTTTTGGGCTGTTTTTTAAATGTAGAATAGAAAAAAAGACTTTCTCTTCCTCTTTTGCAGGGCTGTTGAGAGGTTTGACTAAGATCATTTTAAAGGAATGTGAAACTACAGCTCAATATACCCTAGTCTAGTGAATGCAATGTAATAAGCATAAGTGACTGTATACGACATATCCCAATTCAGAGATTTTTAAAATAAAGAAAAATGTGCATCTTAGAAATGATACAGAAATAATTAGGGGAGCCTGGATCTCTATGCTAAGAGTTATGCTCAACTGAGAAGTATCTGTAAATACCTGCTTATTATGAACCACAGGAAAATCTCATTTTGGGAGAGCATAGTTAAATGGCCAGGAACAATGAAACGGAGTGGCTTACACGGCCAGCCACTTTCCCATGAGATGAGATGCAAGGAAAAGGAGGCGCTAGTCCTCTGCCGTGAATAATCTCACAGGAAATTCCCAATATATAAGAATTCTTCAAAGGAATTAACTTTCACAAGGTATATAAACTGGGACCCAGAGACAAAAAATACCTACAAATATTAATTTTAAATGTCAAATTCTATCTCACCATTGCTATTGAGGAAACAATGTGCATGTTCAATCACAAGCAGCCCAAGCGGGACTGTTCCTCACGGTGTTGAACATCAGACACACAGCTGGCTCCGGGAGCTGCCTGAGAAAAGCCACTGAAATCTACTCAACAGAAGCTGCCAGCTAAAGGGTGTGCAAGCAGCAGCCGGTAGGTCACTTGCCTGCGGGAGCGACATGCACAACAGCCCAAGCTCTCAATTCCTGTCAGCGATCTCAGGCTCCTCTCCCTGGATCAGGTGCCAGACACAGCTGTTTGGAACTACAGATGGATTGCTAAATCTCCTTTGGCTTTAGGAAGGAGGAAGCTTAAATGTAACCTCCCAACAATACCACTTCTCAAGGCCCCTTGGCCTTGAGACCTCAATTGGTAGCCCCCCAAGAAAGGCAGCAGTCAGAAGAGTCAAAATCAACTAGCTGAAATTAAAGTTCCATTATTTCCTTACTCAAGTCAGCTGTCTCAGTAAAAGCCACATATCAAAGGCTTTCATCACAGTTTTTAACCTATCTTTACTTCACCCAAGACCGAACCAACTATTACATTCAGCACACTTACCTCAAGTATCCTGGTATCAAAATCCTCATACGTTTCTGTAAGGAGCAAAGAGGCACCACATAAATGTGTCAAAGTGAGTAGTGCATAAATGCATTTTTCACTGACTTCTAGAGAAAGCATCTCAGATCTTCTGAGGCATACCTGGTTTCCATCAGCTACTGTCCCCACCGTCTTCGCGACTGCACCCTCCTGCCCCTCCAGTTCTCTCTCTACAACCCCAAGGCTGTAGTCTTTGGAGCTCCCTGGCAGCTCCAGACTCTTGATCAACATTTTCCCCTACCCTGTCATTCCGCTGGGTCTTCATGATCTCTCTCAACAGCCACGACGCCACAGCCCATCATGTCCACGAGACTTTGTGATGTTCTCAACTCCCTCACCCTATTCTCTCTTTACCACACTGTCTAGGCCTGAATCAACCACAGCAGTCTAGCTGCTGCAGGCCTGTTGGGTATTGCTAGAGCAAGTTTAAATCTCAGTCTACACCTGGGTCACTGAAAATTCAACTCAGTTGAGTCCTCCCTGCTTCCTGTTAGCCCTTTATGTCCTTTCAGTAAGGTCTTTCTCCACTCCCCACAGCAGCCAATTCAAACCTGTGCGCCTCTGGGGGCCATGCTCATCACTGCCTGTACACATTCCTCCACCAAGGTAGGCTCACCTACTCTTTCTTCTGTCCATTAATCCATTTAGCTATCCTCTGGACCTGGGCCCACTTATTTCCTCTCCCATCCATTTCTTCATCCTCCCAACTGAAGCATTTTCTAATAGTCCAAGGGTGCTCACCTGAGTCTATCCATTTCAACCACACCCCATTAATTTTCATTTAAGAAAGCAGTCAAACTCTCCTCTACTTCTTTACCTGCTCATTGACAAGAAGAAATTGTTCTGATGATTTTTACTTCTTTACATATTTAGGGGATGGGGCCTTGTGTTCTAATTTGATCTGATGTTACTGTTTTCTTATTTCATGTGTGCTTTTGTGAGGCTTAATGACAACTGGCTGGTTTATCTTTTGTCACTGAAACAGTACTCTCGGGCCAGGCTGCTCCACAGGCACCCCATGAATGATGTTTGAGAAACTGCAGTCTATAAGGTGCTTATAAACAGATGAGTAACGCACATCACATGTAAATGCTCATGAGAAACACACACACGTAAGTGCTCATGAGAAACACACACATGTAAGTGCTCATGAGAATCGCACACATGTAAGTGCTCACGAGAAACCAGATAATAAAACACCAGAGCCCAGTGCTTTGCACCGTCTGCAGATACTTCTTCGTTATGGGCCTCGACTGTCCCATTAAAATACAACTGAATAATAATGTGATATTATTTCAAAGATGTTCAAACACTTTCTTGAAAAGAGGCAATCTAAACAAAAAAGTAGTTACAATATACTAGGGGGTCTAACTATGAGGACCCTCTTTGTTGGAAAGGTCAGTAAAGCCAGCACTCTGCTACCTCCATCGGGACCCGGGTCAGGGGGGCCAAGACTGACGCCCCCCCATGTGTTTCCACTCCATCCTCGCTCTCGTTTGACCTTCATCTTCCTTTTCCGGTCCCACTCTTCTCTCTGCTGAACCATATCAGCCTCCACCTTCTCTTGCTCTTCCTTGCTTCTCTGGGAAATAGCCTGCACGGCTCCATTTCTCATAAGAGGGACGTTCAAACCAGGCCATAAGAAGCCATGATGCCCTGAAAATTTAAAAACATACAAAATAAGAGCTTGCAAAAAGCACTCATTCCTTGAATACTAAAAAGCCAGGAGGTGGGTAAACAGATGACACTTCTGGTAGGAGCTTTAACATAGTCACTTGGCTGACTCCTTGGCACTACTGAAAGTGTAGGTGTGCCTACCCTATCAGCTAGTAATTCCACTTCATGGTATTATCTCTGGAAACACTCACATCAGGCTCAAAATGTGTGTGCTTGACAAGGACGTCCACCGAAAAACTGTTTTTGTTTTTTTTAAGATTTATTTATTTATGCATACAAGAGCTGGGGTGCAGGCCAGAGATGGGGAGGGGCTGGGGGAGGTGAGAGGATTCACCAGAGCAGTGGGGAGAACAGGCAGATCTACTGAAATACACTGCTGAGGGGCGGGTAGGACCGGAGGGGTCTGCTGCACCATGTGGGTCAGCTCCAGGCCAGGGACTGCACTGCTGTAGTGGCTGCAGACAGCTTCATAGTGCTGTGCTTTAACTCTCTGTGCCACCAGGGAGGCCATGAAGTGTTATGTGTAAAGATAAAGAAGTTGGACACAATCTAAATGTCCAATGGTTAAGTGAACTGTGGCATATCCAACCTATGAAATATTCTGTTCTGAATCACTATAAGATGATGTGGAATAATTTCCAAAACCTATTACTAAGTGAAAAACAATAAATCTTACAGACAGTATGTATCATATGAAATAATTTAGTTAAAAAAAAATACTTTTCAGGGGGGAGAGAAATGCACGGGATTATGGTGATGGCACACGGGTGATTTGGTGATGGGAAACCCGGGGGATTACAATCGAGATGGAAAAAAAATGTACAAAATGATGTAAAAATAAACTTTTGTAATAAAAAAAATAAAATAAAATGCAAGTAACTGGGAAAATAAAAAAAAACAAACTTTTCTTTTAGAGCATAAAGGATATAAAAGCATTTTTAAATGTCATGAGGACCAAAATGGGACCAGTGGTTTCCTTGGGGAAGGCATCAGGAATAGGGGAGACCAAAAAGGGCATCAAAGGGGACTTGAGGTTTCTCTCAGTCTTTGAAGTTTTTATTGAGAGTTAAACGATTAAAATAAGATACAAGGTAAGTCATGCAAGGTAAGACAGCACTAGCTAGATGACTCTCACCAACAAACAGCAGGTTATGTCAGCAACCACGACACAGAAAGTCCACTCAAGTCCATTCCACAGTTTTTACTCTTCAAAATCCGCAAGTGGAAACAAGCACGCACCCCAGGGGCTGGCAAACTAAAGTCCGAGGGTCAAATCCAGCCCACAGGTCATTTTCTGTAAACATGGCTTTACTCGAGCCCCGCTCTGCCCATTGATTAGGTATTGTTGACGTGTTTTGCGCAGACGCAGAGTTGAGCAGCTGTAACAGAAACCATGTGGCTTCCAAAGCTGAAAATATTTACTACCTGTCCCTCTGCAAAGGCCACTGCCTTTCCATTCACTACATCTATTATATTAGCGAATTATGAGTTCGCCGAGGGCAGAGACTGTCACAGCAGAGGCCCTCAGAGCACTGCAGGATTTTCCTCCCCCAGAACCACAGGGCAACAGGTAAGCCATCTGGTTGCATGCTGAAACAGCAGATCCAAGTGTTCATGGAAGAGGTTTGGATTCTTCTAGTTTGCAAACTGCCCAATTCTGGGAGGTGTTGGGGGAAGGAGAGCCTTAAAAATCACACTGGCTTTTTTTATAAACAAGCTTACCTTCTCCAATGATCTGACCCCTGTTCAAATCCTTTCTTCGCTTTTTCTTAGTTCTTTTGCCTCTTCCTTTCCTTGCTCCAGCACCAGTCTCTGCTAAAGCACCTTTCCATAGCTCATCTGCTGTCACTGTAATAAAACAAGATTTTTTTTTTCGATTTTCAAGCAATGATCTATGTTCTCCTACTGAATAAAAAAAAAGGCCCAGATTTACTTGTATTACTGTGACAGTGAAAGTAAAATTAAATCATTCTTTGTACATATCACACGTTCATATTTGGAATAGCTTAGAGATGATTCTTCTACTTTCAAAGCACATGGCCTTCCTCTATGAAAGATGGTCATCTAAATCCCAGCTACTTACCAGTAGGTTTGTTTGCTAGGCATTTTATTAACGGTTACAGGTTTCTTTCCCCTTTTGCTTCATTGTAAGCACTGAGATAACCAATAACTGTTCTTCCTAAATACATGTTGCTTGGGCTAAATAAAAATCAACATTTTAGTCTGAACCCATAAATCATTTTCATCGTTTGCTCTACAGTAAATACCTTAAGTATCTTCACAATGAAATGCCCACAGCATCTTCCATTCTAATCAATGTCTAATCAAATCACAGGGAAGACTCCGTGAGCAGGGGTTTGACAGTGCTCTTCCGTGCATGCACGTATTCGAGGCAATGCTTGTCTCACTTTATGTGTAGGCCCTGACACTGCTGACATTTTCTGTTTGTGAATTTCTAGGATCCTAAATTCTTTTTCTGTTACACATTTCAATCAGTATACAGTCCTTTCTGTACTTGTAGAATATTCAGATTCTTTACTTTTGACAATTACCAAATTTCATTGGTATAGTTACACTATATATTAAATACCGTCCTCCTAAGGACTTCCAGTCTCTCAAAGTACCAAAAGATTTTACAATCATAGAGATTCTGTCCCATTAACAGTTTATTAAGAAAGAATCAGAATCTACAAATGTACTCATCAGAAACCTAAGATATATATAAAGGTCTGAAATACTAAACACATTCTAGAAGATATACACAGGTATCTTCATCCTTCTTATGAGCCCCTTAGGGTTCAAAAGATCTCCTTGCTGGCTTCTTGAAGACTTGGCTTGATCTTCTGGGTAGATAACACAGAGACAGAAAAATGTTTTGGATTTAAATGCTGTATATCTGTATAATATCCTGCTTTTTAAAATGCACACATATTATTATAGCTGATCTTTATAACTAAAACTCAGAAAAGCGAGATTTCAACTCACATGTTGTTCTCTTGTCCCTGCTTATAGCAAAAGGTTGAGCTCAAACTTTAGATTGACACTGATATACTTAGAAGAACCAAAACAGGTTTGAAATAAAATCACCAGACTCAAACAAACTCTCACTAAAGATCTGATTTTCTTTTCTATCTGCTTACAAGTGATGGCGCTTATAAATGCCATCCAAACTTCAAGGTTCACGATAAACGTACTTCAGTTGGGGCATATTCAGATTGGTCAATGAGTTTTTCTTCACTTACTATCAGAATAAGAAATCACTCAATAAAATTAAAAGGGATTTGATTTTAAAAGGAAATTGATATTGACACAGATGTAAAAGAATAATTTAGTCCTTTTTTTTTAATAAATGTAAGAAAGATTTGAAAAACACCATCAAGTCACGTCAGGTTTTGAATGCTATTATAATATAAAAAATGGTTCTAAATTTAAATAAAATCTTCATTCAGATTATAAAAGTAAGTAATTTTGTAAAATCTGAAAAACAAAGACATTATGAAGAATAAAAAGTAAAACAATCATAACCCCCATCACCACTATTAGATCAAAATGTAGAATCTCTCTCTATTCATGCATGTGTGTACATATATTTGAAAAAATAAGCTATATAGTTTGCCTGTTTTAGACAAAATTAGAATTAGGCTATAAGCATAACTTTGTATCCTGAATATTTTTAGTAACATAATATGTTGTGCGCCTTATATCATATTCTTAAAATATTGCTCATGAACATAATTTAATAGCTGTAAGCTAAACTGTTATTTTGATAAGAGATTTTGCTATCTTAACATTAGGACATACTGTTTTAACTCTAATTAACTGAAGTGCTATATAAAGAGATTTAGTATTATTTCAACTCTTTGCCATATTCAAGGAGAGGCAAATCGTTCCAGCTTTCTCCATGCCTCTATTCTCTTTGCACCAAAAATCTTCAGATACAACTAAATCTAATTTACTTATAATCCCAACACTTGATGTTCTTTTCTGTGTTGTTACACAAATACTTTACCAAAAGGCTTCAAATTAAAGTGATTTGCACCAACTGATAAAATACTCTTTGGCCATAACAGCATGGGAAGCCTACACAGGGCCATGGTAAAATGTACAATATGCTTCTGCAGGAAAAAAGCAGCAGACCCAGCATTTCTGGGGGATGGAATGACAGGTGACTGTCTCTATTCTGATTTTCTGTACTTACCAAAAACTCTAAAATGAACTGGCTTTATCTTCCTGATTTCTATTAATTTGCCTAATCTGGGTTGAATTCAATGTCCATTTATTACCTGTCAAGCAAACTTCAGTTCAGATTGGAATCTCAAATGTTACCACAAACAGGAGTACTGTTAGCAATTCAGCTATTTAAAATTAACTTTTCCTAATGAGATGCCCTGAAGTGCAACTGGAAATAGATTTTGAGTATATTTTTGGTGTGAATCTCAATCAGCAGAGATTTGGGCCACAGTTCAATACCTTTAGGCCTCAAGTGCTCCAAACAAGGAGATTAAAGTTAACTGGTGCCCTCAACGCACAGTATACAAGTACAGCTGGCAGCATGTATACACAAAAGTATCCCTGTATTCAGGGTGTGCCCAAAAGAACATTTAATAGCACATCAGACACTAATCATTAGTGTTGACCATTTAGAAGAAAGTGGAAGACAAAGGCACCACTTATCTTACTGTTCCATGAAATGGGAAATTTGTGGTCATTCTACATACATTTGGTGAAGAAACTATAGGATCTGCTCTGTTGGCCCATGAGGTGACTGGGAGGAGAAATCCAGCATTGCGTCTGAAGGGCACGTGCCAAGCTGGTGAAGTGACGGTCTCCAACTCCTGCAGGCAGATGGAATAAAACTACAGTCAGATGTCTCAAGGCTGTGCAGAAACATTGTTAGCACCAAATAACCTAATCATCACTAACAGAAAGAGGTCACTAAAATGCAGTACTTGCATAAATAAATCACATCTTTAGAACAGTGTTTCTTAAAAGGATAAAACTTTGGGCAGGTAATAAAATGCTCATCCTGGGTAGAGCTGTTCATTCACACAGGGCTACTGCCAAGCTGCAATTACCACTCAAGCTTTCGCTATTCTGGGCCTATGGTGCCCTCTGCTGTTGCAGAAGACAATGTAACTGTCCTGGAGACCTGGGCATGACCTGGGTGGCAGAGCAAGACATGGAACAAAGCTGGCTCATGTAATGACTTACTCACTAAAATGTAAATACACAGCGTTAGCTTTCATTGAAATAAATTCAGGACTTCAGTTTATTTTGCTTTATTTAGTACATTCCTTTGTTTTCTGTTGTTATGTACTGCAAGGGAAATTATATAGCATTTGACAATGGTTTTTTTGGTTTTTTTTAAAAGATTTATTTATTTATTCATACAGAACTGGGGTACAGGCCAAAGATGTGGAGGGTGAGAGGATTCACCAGGGACAGAGTGGGGTGCAGAACAGGCAGATCGACGAAGTACACTGCTGAGGGGAGCAGCGGGCGGGTCAGGAGAGGTCTGCCACGCCATGTGGTCACCTCCGGGGCAGGCGGGAATCGAACTCATACGGAAGCGGCTTTAGCTTCTCAGTGCAGTGCTTTAACCTGCTGCACCACCAGGGAGGGCCTGGTTTTTTTTTTTTAAAGATTTATTTATTTATGCATACAGAACTTGAGTACAGGCCAGAGTTTTGGGAATGGTGAGAGAATTCACCAGAGACAGAGTGCTCCCACTGAATCGGCTGCTGCTAGCTCCTAGTGCTGCGCTTTAACCCGTTGCACCAGGGAGGGCTTCCCTATTGTTCTTTAAAGCCTTGAAATATAACAATTATAATCATAAAAAAGTTGAGGAATATTCTTCAGATGCTATTTATTCCCATTATAAAGAATGTGCTTAGTTAATTTACATTTTTTTAAACATTAGATCTTATAAGTAAAGGTAGGTAGATAAATGAATCTCACCATTGCTGAGAACAGGTTTCAACCCCAAAACAGATGCTGCTGGATAGGTGTGCAGATAAAGTTGCCTGGACCATAAATGTCCTGTAAATAAAAACCAAGTTTTTAAAGATACATTTTTATTTAAAAAAAGGGGGTATTTTGAACACCCCCAAAATATCAATATCTATAAAGAACCAAGTAAATGTGTAATTTCTGGGCTCTGTGACTACCCACCTAAGTAGGTGATATCACATCTCTTCATTTTCACAGCCAATCAGCTACCACACTCTAAATTTTCTTTAAAAACCAGTCTACCTGTCCACCTCTCCTTTGTCCAGGCCCCACATCCCTTGGCCATGTGGTAACAACAGTCTCTCAAGAGATCCTGCTGCTTTCTGTCTGTCCCTCTCACACTCAACATCTGTCAGACAGGCCTTGCTAAAATAGCAGGCCTGTTCATGTCAGCTCTGATCCAGCCTTCTTTGGCTCCTTACTGCCTGCAGAACAAATCAAGACTCTTCAGCACAGCCTTCAGGTGTGACCCAACCATCCACATGGGTCTCAATCTCAACTCTCCCCCTTACCTCTGCCCGCGCCCCCTGCAGTCAGGCTTAACTGGCTCTACTCCTTCCTCCTTTTTGCATCTCTGGCACTTTCTCCAGGTTTGTCTGAAACATGACCTCTTGGTGAAGCCTCCCTGATTCCCTTGGTATCCTTCAGCACTCTGTTCCCTCCCCTGAAGGAGCAGGCTGAAAGCGCACTAGGTACCAACTCCACATGCTACAGAGTTTTAGAACAGGCTCTGACAGTTTAAACCAGCATTGGACTTAAAAAACAGTGGGTAAAAAATATTTCCGCAAATGGGGGTGGGGAAACTAACGAGTGACATGCAAGAGATGGGAATTGAGCCTTTTTCACCCCGTATGTAAAAATTAATTCCAAATAGATCACAGCTAAGGTGAGAGAAAAAACACAAAACTCTTTGAATAACTTCAGGGCTAATCATCACAAACATGAAATTGGCCATATTTTCATGACACTAACACCATGAGCAAGAAAAAAAAAAGTAGAAAAAGCAAACCATCAACATTTAAAATTGTGTCCTTTGAGGGCATTAAGAAAGTAAAAGGACAGCAAATGGCATGGCAGAAAGTATTTGCAAACCATCTATCTGAAGGGATTTATATCAAGATTGAATAAAGAACCCATACAATTTATTAATTAAAAAAAAACCCACAATTTCACAATGGGCAAAATATTAAATATAACATATTTCTCCAAATGGCCAATAAGTACAAGAACTGATGCTAATTGCTTCACACCCACAAGGTGACTAAAATCAAAAGGACTGATAATAGCACATGTGGGTGGCCAGAGGTGGAGAAATTAAGAATCTTCATGCACTGCTGGTGGCCAATGTAAAATGGTATAGCTAGTTCAGAAAACAGTCTAGAGTTCCTCAAAAAGTTAAACATGAAATTACCATTTTATATAGCATTTCCATTCCCTGGCATAACATAACTGATATTAAATATGTACACACAAAAACTCTGTACACAAATGTCTACAGCAACATTGGCTATAACAAAAGGCGTACCAAACCAAATTTTCATCAACTGATGAACAGATATACAAAATGTGGTTACATACAGGTATTAGAACATTGTCTTAAAAATGATACTGATATGACACATGCTATAGCAAGGAAGAATCCTGAAAACCTTATGCTGAATGAAAGAAGCCTGCCCCAAGAAACCATATACTGTAGGGCTCTTTAAATGAAATTTCCCAAACATGCAAACTATAGATGTAGAAAGTACAGGAGTGGTTGGCTAGGATTGGACACAGTGGAAAACTGGGGCTTAGATAGCTGAAGAGCCAGTGATCTGTTTGTGATGAAAATGTTCTTGACTGCAGTGATAACTGCAAAGGTCTATAAATATACTATAAAAATTTTGAATACTGTAAACTGTACAATATGTGAACAAATAAAGCTGTTACAAAACTGTATGCCAGAAAAAGAAAAATAAACAGGCTCCGGGATCAGGCAATATAGGCTGGAAAACCTGATGTTTTCCCAGTCTAATCTTGAACACATTTGGCACATCTGTGTGCCTTAATTCCCTCATCTGTAAAACAGGAATAATAAAGCACTGTGAAAACGAAGTGAGGGAAAAGACAACATAAAATGCTCCTTGGCATACAGTAACAGCTCATGAAAGAAAGCTACAAAACAAAAGCTAGGGGTTATTTGAATGGAACCTTGAAAAAGAAGGTGGTTGTAACCCAGATAAAAGTAAAAAAGTTTGTCAGATGTTCCCCTAAGTGATTTCAGGTCGTTTCCCAGCAAAATGAGAAACAAAAAAGAAGTCGGTTTTTACAGGTCTTTGGATTTCAGAATTACCAACGCTGGACTGTGGTCTCACTACAGAACAGAATTTACAGAAAACGCAAAGTCAATCACGAAACCGTGCTTAGAGGCAAACACCTGCCCTGGGATGGCATCGTACTTGCCCACCCGCTCCCACAGACCAAAGGTGGGAGGAAAATCCCTAGAGTTCCTAAGGTTCTGCACGTCCCCCTCTTTAACAAAGTCACTGAACAGCCCGAAAACTACAAGGGCTGACATTAATCCTACCCTACCCCAGCTGGCCCCTCTCCCTTTGGAGCCTCGGTGGCAGCCAACTGCCTTGAACCCCCACACTGACACCACAGAATGAACTGCGGATCGCGCCCGCCAGAAAGGTGATGCTTGCTTGCTAGCTAGTGCCCTGGCCCACCCGGGGGAGCACCCACGAGTGGTCTGGTGAGCTGGAAGTGACCCTGGCCGGCGATCGACAGCCTCACTTTACAGCCACCCAGAGAAGGCAAGGAAGTGCGCAAGGTCACACAGCGGGCTCGGATAGCCCCGACTGCGGTCGAGGAGCCCACACGCCGCTAGTTCTCGCTACTTTCCACCCGAGCGTATAGGTCCCGGGCGAACTCCCCGCATCCACCCGATCCAGAACCCCTGCACCCGGCTTCCCAGCTCGCACCCGCCGGCACGCCGCACAGTGCAGACAGACAGCCCGCGGCGCGCACCGCCGCCGCCATGCTGGGGCCCACGCG
>NW_004567121.1:2271629-2280843 GCF_000260355.1 Condylura cristata
TCGTGGGGCGGCGCGCCTCGGCCCGCGGCTAACGCCCTGGGTCTAGGGAGCCGCGCCGCAGCGCAGGCCGGGGTGGGAGAGGGCCCGTACCCCCGCAAAAGGGTAAGAGGAGTCCGGCGTCGCCGCAGACAGCCATGCGGGGGTCCTCCCCCTAGGACCCACGGGCGGGGCTTGGACTGGAGGCGGGGGAGGGCGGGGCTGTCCTCTGCGGAGTGGAAGTCGCCAATCTGAGCGGCGCGCGGACTCCTGGGCGGGTGACAGTTTCCCGTCGCCACCGGGCGGACTCCTGGGCGCGGACACCGGGATCCGTGCTGGGGGCCCTCCACCGGCAGTCCGGAGTTCGGGCGAACACCGAGCCGAAAGGGCCAAGTGAAGATCCAAGTGACGAATAAAACAGTATAGAGAAGCTGTTCATGACCACCTCCAGCTCCCGCTTCTCTCCCTTCCCACCCCATCTGCAGCCCTTCTCAGTGTGCTCTCATATTAATTTTGTCATTTGGAAAATTTTATCATGGAAAAAGTGGAGTCAGACTTTCGAGACTCGTTTTTTTCGCTCAGCACGTCCACCCAGGTATCAACGTTTGTTGGTGTTTTTCCTTTTCGCTTAGCCATTGTAGAATATTTAATAGAATATTTAACATTGTAGAATCTTTAGTTTCCAGTTTGGGGCCATTATAAACAAAAAATAATAGGAATATCCTGAAATTTTAACTCGGTGAAATACATTTGCAATCTCAGCCATATATATTTTTTTAAGGTTCAAAGGTTTTTTTTTTATTTTTACATCATTTTGTACATATATATATATATATATATGTACATATCAGTTGTAATCCCCGCTGGTTTCCCATCACCCGTGTGCCATCACCATAGTCCCGTGCACTTCCCTCCCCACCCCCCACCCCCGTTTTTGATCCCATTCCCCACTCCACCCCCTCAAAATGTCTCTGGTATATGGCAATCTCAGCCATATTTAAGGTGACTGTTGATTGTCACTGAGGACATTCAAATTGTTGAGACCACTGCCATCATCCATCTCTACAACTGTTTTCACCTGGCAAAACAGAAACTTGTATACCTATTAAATGAGAGCTCCCCTTCAGCCTAGGTTGTGACAAGGGGCTGGAGAGCTGGTCTGTATTCCTGAGGTAAGACCTGAAGGTACCCTTCTGACTTTGGATCTGAAAGTACACAGCTTCACATGGTCTTGACTAACAGGATAAGAAAAAACAGCAACCAGAGCAACAGTTGCATACCAGGTCCCAGAGAATATGTTGATTTGTCCCAGCTATTAAGCCACACCTGAAACAGTTGGAGTCCCTGGCTGTCATTCACAAGCTCCATCTGTCTTACGCAGAGACCAACTGGATGTTTTATGCATACTTACTAGGAAGAAAATCTTCTTTCAAGTCCTTAATGGTGGCACCCATCTCTGCAATCCCTTGGGATCATTGCTTTTGCTTTATTATTTTTGTAGGTAGAGAAGATTCTGATGGCTTCCTCTTGGCCTTTCTTACTATTACAGCAGCTACTCTAAGGTGATGGAAGTTGTATGGAAAGTCTGTCATTTATTGATTATATTTAACCCAATTATGTATTCCATAACTGGGAAAATAATCACAGCATAGATTCCAGGATCTATTGGACCCACCATGAGACTGTCTTGAAGTTATGGATTCAGTCCTTCTAATGCCTACTTCTATAAGACTTGAGGTTCATGCTTGTGAAACATGGAAGGTGGAAGTAAAAGAAAATGCTCTATCAGTCATTATGCCACATAATTAGCCTTAATTAAGATAAGGTTCTTAAATAAACCCTGAAGAGGTAGTAACCCCCTGGAGGAATTCAAAGAGGCCCTTATAAATTATCAACACTTAACACTCCCATAAAGAGAAACAGGTAGAAAAAGAAGGTAAAATATTCACACTTTACTCAGATGATCTCTGGTGCCCTATGATGACCTACTGGGGGTGCCAGGTGACTTGAAGAGGAATTATTTTCTATGGAACTACAAATCACAATGCAAACAAATTGGTTAATACCTTAATATTGTTGAATAAAGTGTAAAAGAGCAGATTTTATTAAGTTCTTTTTAGGTCACGTGTCAACACAGTTCTTCAAAAACTCTTAAGGTGAGATATGGGCAGGAACCAAACCCCCGTGGAGGGTTTAGATTGATTTTTCCAATTTCTTCCCTTCATAAGCTTTTAATGTTTTAGATGTTGTATGTATGTTTGAAGCATATATATGTTGAAAAGCTATAGTCTTCACAGTCACTAAAAACTGCTTGATTTTGTGTTTTCAACCTGAGACATACTTTTTTTTTATTACAAAGTTTATTTTTACATCATTTTGCACAATTTTTTTTTCCATCTCGATTGTAATCCCCGCGGGTTTCCCATCACCAAATCACCCCTGTGCCACCACCATAGTCCCATGCATTTCCCTCCCTTCCCCCCCCCCCCCCCGTTTTTAATCCCATTCCCCACTCCGCCCCCACAGAATGCCTGAGACAAACTTAAAGTGATCAAGGCATGCATTTTGCAGGAACTAGAACAGGATTCCATGTGGCACTACCCCATACTCAAAAACCATGTTGCCCTTACCACCTACAACTGGAAGACTGAACGGACCAATGGCACCCATAACTTAAAATTAGCAAAACTCTCAGAATCCCATCAGCTCCCTAGCTGAAGGTACTCCCAGGAACACTTACAGCCAAAAGGTTCACTCCTGGGATAATGAATTACCTCCTAACAAATGGTATTCAGAAGGCACATTTATTTGGGACTTCACTTCCAAGTCTAGACAAAATACTGCAAGGGAGTAATAAACTACACCCTCTCCTATTACCAAAAGGCATGACCTGCTTCCCACATCTTGGTAAACAGCCCCTTGAGATTTTAATGTCTATTGCAAGAAGCACCAGAGAAAAATTGTTTTTGAACCTCATTGTATGGAAACTATAGGTACACTTATCAACAAATACAGCAGTCTAATTCCAGGGAGTCAACTCTTGGGTATACAATTCACAAGTAAAGAAGAAATTCAAAATTGACATAACTGGCAGCCTAGTCCAAAAGAGGATTTCAAACTGAGGATTCTCTAAGATACTCTAGGAGCATTTGTTCTTTAGATACCTAACAGTTGACCGATACCCTTGGGCTGAACAGAGACTTTGATAATGAATAACTTCTGCCTAAGGTGTCAGACCAAGCTCAATGTCAACGTACTGTTTTGTTTTTCATTTGCTGACTTGTATGTTTTTTTTTCCTTCCTGTCTACAAGAAGACAGTGAATACTGGGTCCCTGGATTTTGGGCTTGGCTCCCTCCTCCTCTAGATCCTAAATGCTTGAAGCAATGTTCTAGTATAAGCTAATTTATTTTAGTCAGAATTCTCCTGTTCTTGCAAATCATAGTCCCCGTTTCTCTTTATATGAACTTAAGACACAGTAAGCTTAGAGATAAAAAACCACAGGGAAAAAAACTGACACCAAAGACACACAAATGTCTTTTGAATTAATAGAGAAGACAGGAAAATACCTGTGTATGGCAGTTTCTTGAAAAACCTAGAGTTCAATGTTTCATTATAGCATTAATGAGAAAAAGTATTCCAGAAGACATAAAAAAGAGGTTATTTGAGGGTTTTCTTTTATTATACATCAGTTCAATTCAATTAAAGAAAAAAACTGAAGTCATTAAGTGAGCACTTACTATATTGGATTTTTAAGTGATTAGATATATAATTACATTCCATAAAATTTACCCATTTATGGGCACAATACAATAATTTTTAGTAAGTTTGCCACAATCATCTTTTAGAACATTTCTATAACCCTAATAAGATTCTTCTAACATTGCAGTCACTCCCAGTTGTTAGCACAGCTGCTACTCCCAACCCGAGGAGGCCACTAACTTACTTTGCCTCTGAAGATTTGCATTTTTTGTATTTTATATAATGGAACTATACAATAGGTGACCCTGGCATCTGGCTATACCATCTACAATAACAGTTTTCAGGTTTTGAGTTTTTTATTGACTTTAGTGTTCAAAAGGTTTTCATTTTATTTTAAAAAATCCAAATCTAGTAGCATAAAATTCTAGTAAGAATTGTTTTCTTCTGAAACTTAAACATAACACTCATTACCCCTTAGGAAACAAGTTTATGGGGTTTTCTACAGAGAAGGCCTTGTTCTCTCAATCCCCCAATTACAGCTGTGAGCCAGGAAAGAAGCCCAATTAGGCTGCAAGTTAGGAAGTAGAGCTTAACTGAAGATAGGTTGCCTTAGCTCTAAAATATGGCTGGGCTCAATCACTGATGTTGCCTCATTCCCAGCCTCATTCTCTTCATCCACACAAGAACACCCCCCACTCCATTCTATCAATAAAAGGATAGGGAGGAAGAACACACTGCGATTGCAAATGTATACAATTGTGAAAATTAGGTGATTTGGTGCCCAGGTGATTTCTCAGTTTCCTTTCTGCCTTAGATTAATAAATTTCAGGTCTGAAAAGAAACGTTGCTCTCTGGGGTGAAGTATCATTGAATGTTGCAGTCTAAATGATATTAACAGGTGTTCCAGTTTTGTTAAAATTCAAGAATCCCTCCAGTACAAATTCTCTGATGTACAAAGGGATGGAATATCCATGAAGGTTTCCCCACATGAATTACAATGCCACAGTTCTGACTAGCAGCATAATTTCGTTGATGTTAATAAAGGGAAGTAGCTTGACAGAGAGGGTTCTCCCACATTACCAAATCCACAAAAATTTCCTGAAGGATGAACTCTCTGATGCCTAATATAAACTACCAGTTATTGGATAATGTGTGTACTCAAACTAAAACTTCCATTCATTACAGTCACTTGCTTCTCACTAAATGAACTAATAGTGTTTGGTAAGGGAGGAGGTATGAGTTAAAGTTGATCTCTACTTTGACAGCACTTCTCTTATGTACCTTCAAATGCTAAAGAAGATACATCCTTTAACCTAGGCTTCCCACATACATTATAAATACAGGATCTCTCCTCAATATATATTCTCTGACTTTTAAATAGTATATCTACTCCAGCGGGAAGCCTTCCTGCATTGGCTGAGTTCATAGACCTTTTTTCCCAGCATGGTTTTTCTGATGTTTAGTAAGAGATGCAGTATGCGCAAAGCCTCTCCCACACTCATTACATCTGTAGGGCTTCTCTCCAGTATGGAATCTGTAATGTTGAGTGAGGGATGAACTCTGGCTGAAGGCTCTCCCACATTTATTACATTTGTAGGGTCTCTCTCCAGTATGAAACCTATAATGTACAATGAGAGAGGAACTCTGGCTGAAGGTTCTCCCACACTCCCTGCATTCATAAGGCTTCTCTCCAGTATGAGTTCTCTGGTGCTTAATAAGGGATGAAGTGTGACCAAAGGCTCTCCCACATTCGTTACATTTGTAGGGTTTCTCTCCAGTGTGAAATCTGTAATGTAGAACAAGAGATGAACTCTGGCTGAAGGTTCTCCCACATTCGCTGCACTCATAGGGCTTTTCTCCAGTATGAGTTCTCTGGTGTTTGATAAGGGATGAAATATGGCCAAAGGCTCTCCCACATTCCCTGCATTCATAGGGCTTTTCTCCAGTATGACATCTCTGATGGCGCCTAAGTTCTGATTGGAAATGAAAGGACTTCCCACATTCATTACACTTACATGACTTCTTCACTGGATGGATTTTCTGACAAATACTTCTCCCTGAAGTCTCTCTGAATTCCATATCACATTTATAGGATCCTTCACCTGTGGAAACACTGTACTGGTTAATAGTGACAGATCTTAAATCTTCTTCTGAATTCCCTCCATACATTATCCTTCTAAACATGGTTGTAGTAGACTCATGAATGAATGACATGTCTTTCACATCTTTTCAGATCCATTTCTAACTGGTAAACAACACAACCATAGGTTGTTGTTGGTTTGAAGGGACTTATACCATCACTGATGTGTTTTTCTATTGATGGTACCTGGAAGTTTCTATTGATGGTACTTCTCTGGAAGTTCTCTGACTTGGTATTGATTCCATGACTTAAGGCCTTCTTTCCCAGTGCAGGGAGGTGGAGGTGGCATTCAATATTACCTACTCTGTATAACAAAAGGAAGTGAAGTCCCTAATGAATGTAAAATAATTAATTTTTAAAATAATATTAAAAGAAGTGTATAGTTATCATAAGAATGGCAAATGTCTGAAGAGATTTTGGGGTGAAAAGTAATCAAGATGATTGGGAAAACTTGAAAGAACACTGAGCCACAATGCAAAATAAAAGCAAAGATTGAAAAAACAAGAAGAGGGTAGGTAGGTGCCCTCTACAAATCTCCATCAGCACATCACTCCACACCAAACATCATTGTGTATTATATACATGCATGCATAATATGCATTATATTACTACATATAACAAGAACAAGAGATAAACTGATAGACAAAATAATTCTTCCCTAAGATATCACTGTCTGAGTCCCAGAACCTGTAAATATGTGACCGTGGCGTGGCAAAAGAGTCTTTAGATTAAGAGCATAGCCCTTGAGGTGAGAAACTATCTTGGATTATTCCAATGGGCCCCATCTAATCACACTAATTCTTCAAACCAAAGGACATTTTTTGACTGGGAGAGAAAGACCTGATGTGTGAGAACTCAACCAATGTCATGACTGAAAGTGAAAGAATGACATCATGAGACAAGGAATGTGGCCATCTCTAAAAGCTGGGGACTCCCTCCCATTGTAGCTGGAAAGATAATGAGGACCTTACCGGTCACTAAAAGGAAGAAGATCTGCCAGCTAATCAAACGATCAAGGAGCAGGTTTGTCCCTTGATAGTCCAGAAAGGAATGCAGAACTTCAGTCAGAGTTCAACTCTCACTCAACATTACAGATTTCATACTGAAGAGAAGCCCTACAGATGTAATGAGTGTGGAAGAGGCTTTGCACATACTGCATCTCTTACTAAATAGAAAAGCCATGTTGGGAAAAAAGGTCTATGAACTCAGTCAAACTGTGATTTTAAACATATAGATGCATGCCAGACTTCTGACCTATAATCACTTTATAATACTTTAATGCATAAGTTTGGGCAATTTGTTTCAACAACAGAGAACTATATAATACAATAAAGATACTTCTGCAGAGGGGAATGACTGGCAGTGTCTAACTAGTGTTCCCAGAGGTCAGATGCTGAGTCAGGAGGTCTAGTGGGGCTCCTACGATCTGAAAGCTTTACAAGTTCCCCAAGAATGCTGAAACACAATCATGTTTGTAAATACTGTAGCTACTGACCATGAGACTAGATCTAGATTCAGACCCCGGCTGTCATTCAGGAAGAAAGATAACCAAGAAAATACTAGTACAGGGAAGATCACTATCTTCCTTCTCTGTCCTCTAGTCTAGGCTCCTGTGATCAGGCCCCAGCTGTGCTCTCAGGACTGAGTGCTGATTTCTGACTTTCAGCTCTGGCCTGAGGCTCTGAACCCTGCCTCAGAGAAAGAAACAGGCACAGACTGTCAACTGCCTCCAGTATGCTTGAGCTACACATGGCTGTCAGGAGAGCTTTGAGTCTATAATTCTGCTCCAATTCTGGAGCAGAGATCCTGGGGGACCCTACCAGTTACTCTCAAGTCCCCTGGAATAAACAATGTCAAAGAGATGTCTGCAGCTGGACTGGCACAATGTGTTTGTTCCTGAGACCTCCTCTGGTGAGGTTCATTTTCATCATCTTGCAGTCTCCTCACCTTTTCCTAACATCATGTCTGTCACCATTTAACTTCTAGGCTTCTCAACCTTTCTTCTGTTTGATCATCTGCTAACACCCTGAATCCTGATGACACAGGATCACCTGACCATGACTTAGACCCCATGTAACAGTGATAGTGTGACAGCTAATGATGCTGAAGGGAGGAATGAGCAAAGAACAGTATCAAAGGAAGAGTAAATGCTAGAGAAAATGAACACCTCTTATGCTGATGCTTCAGATAGTCACAAAGCCTATGAATATTCCAAAGCCAGGCAAGGGCTCCTGGAAAGCAACTTAACCTTTCAAAGAGAGCCCACGAGCACGGGTTCAAGGTAACTCCCACCATGTTGGCTGTCATGTGTGAGGTTTCTGAGGTCTCACTCATGTCACTCACCTGAGTGCGTACCTTTTGAGATTTCCCCCTCCAACACACAGGGCTCTTCCCCTTCTTCTAGTTGGCAGATCACATAGGGTTTGGACACTGGAAGCCCTGACGGCACAGAAAGAAAAGGACTGTGACTATACTATACATGTCAGATTTAAGCCTCTGGTCCTAGGCCTTTAGGTGGGAGAGATATTACAGGTTTGCTTAGCCTCCAAAGAATATGTAAGGAGTGATGTCAGGTACGGAATCATGAAATATCTCATTCCAAAAGTTCTGAATAGGATTTTCCCTAGAAATAAGGATCAGAAATACTCTGTATTTCCATGCCTTCACGAGAATGTAAACATCTGATTCCAAAACTGAAGGACAAACTTTGCCACTAGGAGGAGAGGCCCTAGATTTTGAGACCCCAAAAAATGAAGACTGTCTAGTGGACAGGCTTTGGGCTTTGAAGCTGCTGTACTTACCCAGGGAGGCCAGATTCTTGAAGTTTTCCAGCATGACCTCCCTGTACATGGCCTTCTGTGCAAGGTCCAACAGATCCCACTCGCAGTTCGTGAATTCCACAGCCACATCCTTAAATGTCATCATGTCCTGAAAGACAAGAGGGTCCTGAAGCCACAATGTACACACTCATGTCCTGAGGAGAAAAACTTTGGATGTCTTAAGAATCCTGGCTTGTACAAGAAGAAACTCTAAGAATCCCTAACACTCACAATTCCCGATTTTGGTTCTTTTACACATCCAAATATTATTTTAAGGTGCTCCTGGAATTTTCTTCCAAAACTCAATGCAAAGGCCTGCCTGTGCCACCTCATTGGCCACTACTCACACACATGCTTAGGGCGAACGGGGTGCATCCTGGACTCCAGGGTCCGACACTCTGGTCCCCAGGTTGTGACACTTCTCCCAGGCCGGTCCCTCTCCTATTGCTCCTCCCAGTGCCCAGGACAGAAACAGCCAGAGCACACGTGTGAGGGCGCAGACAGAGCAGTGGGGAGAGGGCGAGGGCAGGGAAGCAGCGTCCACCTTACGGGAGCAGCCTGCCCTGCTGGGGTCAGCC
>NW_004567121.1:2281118-2287831 GCF_000260355.1 Condylura cristata
CCAGCTAGAGGTGCCTGCACAGACTCTGTGGTTTGGGGACAGAGGGAGCTCAGGGGCAGCCCTAACTGCACCCACCGGAGAGAAACACCCCCCCACTGCTGTCTCAGTGTGCCCATAGGCTCGCTACTCTGCACTTCCAAAATGTAGGCCCTCCCGAGGCTTTTGAAAGTATAAACACAGAGAAGACCTTCAGGGAACTGAAAGTCCAGCCTGCAGGCACAGCCAGGGTAACAGTACCAAACAAGGCCCATAAGCCACAGGCAGGGACACAGTCCAGCTCTTCCTGAGAAGCCGCAATCCCTCTTCCCAAGCACCCTTACCCCTCTGTGGTGTTTTCTGAGAGTCCCCTGTTCTAGGACTTTGTAAACATTGGACCTTTGAAACAAAACTACTCCCAACCGTGCCAGAGAAGTGCGTAAGAGCAGGCGAGGGGAGGTGGCAGAGTACAGTGCAGCTGGCACCTCTCACTCCACTGGGCAGTGGGCAATGGATGCCTGAGGATCCTGCCTCAGGGACTCTGGTCCAGTGCATGGGAGGAGGGGCCCGAGGACCTGCCTTCCCGGAGCTCACAGGTGCTGCTAGGGCTGCTGGCCTACAGGCCACACAGCAGCAAGCACCTACAGGGGCAAGAGCAGGTGCGGGAGTCCCAAAGATTGGACCCAGCTCTGCCAGAAGCCAGTTCTGTGACTTTGGGCTGTGAAGGAGAATGAAGAGTCAGGTTCAAATGTCTGCTTGGGGAGGGCTGCAAATTCTAACTTCGGAAAGAGTGGCTTCAAACCTCCTGGGTCACCTGGGCTGCCCTGTCCCCAGCAACGAGGGGGTGGGGGTAGGCAGGAGGTTAGAAGAGCTAGAAGAAGATCATTGCTTAATGAAGCAAATGGGTGGCAAGGCTCCAGGGAGCCCCCCTAAGCCTGCTCCTCTCAGAGGCTTGCTGTCTCCCTGCCACTGCAGCAAGAGATCCTCCCCTGCCCCGTGCCCTCTCCTCTGCAGGGCAGGTCTGTGGGGCCTGTCCTGGCCATCCCTTCCACTTCCACTTTGTTCTCAGGATGCTGGGACTTCACACTGCTGGGCCAAGGAAAGTAGTTGCACACTCTGCCTCTCCAGTGGGGTTCCCAGGCCTCTTTCTAGGGTCCTCTTCCTCCCAGGCCCCATAGGAACTCCTTGGGAGGGATTCTGGCCCTCTGCACCCTTGAGAGCAAACCTGATCCTGTGGAGTCCATAGCTGGGGCTAAAGGCGACGTCCTTTCACTAGGTCCAAATCTCAGTCCTTCAGCACAGACCCTGTGGTCTTCTCGGGGCTCCTGAGGCTTCAGGAAGCGGGGAGCGAGCTGGCTGACAGGGGCATTCCCACTCTGGTCCCGATATCCAGCTGCCCAGCAGGGCCAATGTAAGGCTGTCAGACCCTAAGCCCCGTGCAGGTCGCGGCTGCCCGGCGGCGCGGGGCTTCTATCCCACTGGAGGGCGCGCTCTGCAAGCCCGCAGGGACCATGACCAGGAGGCAGGGCGCAGGCACACCGGCCACCTCGATGTCCCCGCGCTCCTCTGCTGCCCTGAGACAGGCGGTCCCCGAGGACAGCCTTACAGGGACAGGGTCAGATCCTGCTATTTTGCCGCCCAGTTCCAGGTGTCCACAGCCTCTTGCAGGCACGCAGTGGAGGGACACCCCCAACTCTGCAAGGGCGCCGGGGGCGGTGCCCAGCGCAGGATTGCCATCCTCGGGCTTCCAAACTCTTGAGAGTGCGGGGACACTCACTCCCAGCCCACTTCAGCCCCGCCTCCCGGGCACTGGGCGAGCCTGCGCAGACTGTCCCCCGCTGGGTCAGCGGCTGAGTGGTCAGGGGCGGGTCTTCCGGCGCAGATACGGCTGCGCCTGCGCCCTAGTGAGATTGGCGCAGGCGTCGCTGTTAGCCGGGAGTGGTCCCGCGACACAGCCAGGGGGGTGGAATTTCACCCTACTGCCCCGATGGGCTAAGACCTGGAAGCAACACCCATCTTCAGGTGCCTTCTTTTGTCTAGGTCCCATACCCTGATTTGGGGCTTTCCGATTGAAGTCCCTGGAAATTTGTTAAAGAGGAGCCAAGAGAATCTGTTAAATGAGGGTCCCCGGAGGGTCTCCAGGCGCGTGCGTCTTAGAAGGCGCCCGGGAGATAACTGGCTGGTCACTCCTCGCTCCTGACTGCCATTCTATGGCTGTCTGCTCCGCTTTCTCCCACTGCCCCCCGTTTCAGCTAACTTTCTCCTGTTTCAGAAAGGGGAGTAACTAGGGACCTAAAAGAAATGGGGAAACGATTGAATGTTAAAACCGTAGTTTTCTGGAGGCCGTCCGCAACCAAAGAAGGTGCCCGGAAGATTGCTTTACAGATCGTACTTAGGACTTTGGGGGAAGCCACCCATTATATCAGGTGGCTTTATCCTTTCAATCTGTTTCACTTAAACCACCACTCAGAGCGGCACTGATGGCCAGAATGGCACAGCAAGTGCCCAGTAATAAGTCTTCTTCCTCCTCAAACCTTGATGGATAGTGGGCGTGAATTCCTTGGGAACCATGGCTGGTAGCGTATCTGTTCTCTTCCTCTGAAACCAAAATGGTGAGAGGATGGACAAATGAGAAAAAAAATGTTGATATCATTGGTGGCGCAAGGTAATTAGGTAGAAATGGAACTTCTTCAGAAGAACTTGAGTGGCCCTGCCTGTCCCTGATATCTTTCCTTTTGACATTGGCCTACTAGAATCTGTAATTTTCAGCTGACACCAGATCACTTCCTTCTCACATCCAACCAGCTGCCACACTCTAAATTTTCTTTACAATCAGTCTACCTTGGCCCACCCTGGTGGCACAGTGGGTTAAAGCACAGCACTGAGAAGCTAAAGCCACTTCAGCATGAGTTCGATCCCCGCCTGCCCCAGGAGTGCCCACATGGTGTGGCAGACCTCTCCTGCCCTCCGGCTGCTCCCCTCAGCAGTGTACTTCATCCATCTGCCTGTTCTGCTCCCCACTCTGTCTCTGGTGAAGCCTCTCACCCTCCGCATCTCTGGCCTGTACCCCAGTTCTGTATGAATAAGTAAATAAATCTTAAAAAAATAAAATCAGTCTATCTATCTACCTCTCCTTTGTTCAGGCCTCTACATCCCCTAGCCATACTGTAACACTATTCTTTAGAGAGGTCTGGCTTCTTCTAGTCTGTCCCCTTAACATCTGTAAGACAGGCCTTGCTCAGATAATCAGGACTGCTCTCATCACAGACCTGGTCTAGGACTTAAATGGTAAGGTGTATTCTATCTCCATTTTGAAGGTTTTTTTTCCATCATAAATTGATGTTGAATTTTTTGGGAAAGATTTATTTATACATACAGAACTGGGATACAGGGCAGAGGTGCAGGAGCAGTGGGAGGATTCACTAGAGACAGAGTGGGGAGCAGAACAGGCAGATGGACAAAGTCCACTGCTGAGGAGAGCAGCGGGCAGGTCAGGAGAGGTCTGCTGCACCATGTGGATCACCTCCAGGGCGGGGATGGAACTCATGCTGAAGTGGCTTTAGCTTCTTAGTGCTGTGCTTTAACCTACTGCACCACCAGGGAGGGCCCGGATGTTGAATTTTATTGACTGCTTTCTACACATACACACATATGTGAATCTTATCTTTCCATTTATTAATGAGGTGAAGTATAATGATCAATTTTCCTATGTTGAAACATCTTTGCATTTCTAAAATAAAATAAATCCCTCTCGGTCATGTTTGATCCTTTTAATGCATTGTTGAATTTGGCTTGCCAAGATTTTTTTTAAGATTTACTGTATTTATACATACAAAACTGGGTAGAGGTATGGCCAGAGATATGGAAGGTGAGAATTGACCAGAGACAGAGTGGGGAGCAGAACAGGTGAAATACATTGCTGAGGGGGGCAGTGGGTGAGACAGGAGAGGTTTACTACGCTGTGTGGGTCAGCTCCTGAGACTTAACACCTATGCCACCAAGCAGGCCCTTGCTAAGGACTTTTTGAGGACTTTTACATCTAAGTTCATCAGGAATATATTTTTCTGTAGTTTTATTTGTTGTTGTTAGGGGGAAATACGCAATTTCAACATATTAAACAAACATGACACATAAAGACACTATGAATAAAATACTTTGTTTTGCAGAGACTGCTTCTCCTCCTTCTCCAAATTCACAGAAGTCCGTTGGCCACTGTTGATGAAACTGCAGTGCGCATGACCTGTACTCGCGGGTTGTAACCAGCCCAACCAGCACACTGTGTAGTGGCTGTCTCTCAACTTCAGTAGAGCAGAGACAATAGCCCTGCTCACTGAAGCAACCAACAAAAGCATAGTTTGGCATTCAGTGGGATTTCCACTTCTTCCAGAATGACAGTATGTGGATGCTCCTGGTCTTTGCTTTTCCACATAAATTTTAGAACTAATATGATATGAACTAAGACCAGTAACTAACAGAAAACAACTATTATAGAAAAGGGCACACAAAAGTAACAGATGAGAATAAAATTCGTTTAGCAATAGTTGGTAGGTCTATGTACTCGATTTCTAAAAGCTTTTGTTGTATATCATAAAATTCACCCACTTATGTGCACAATACAGTGATTTTTAGTAAGTTTGTCAAATTTCTCAACCATCACCACAATCCTCTTTTAGAGCATTTCTATCAACCTAATAGTACTCTGGTAACATCTGTAGCTACTCCTGATTGCTAACTACAGTCACTACTCCTAACACCAGGCCACCACTAATCTATTTTTGTGTCTGAAGATTTGCCTTTTCTGTACATTTCATATGAATGGAACAATATATGTCCTTAGCATCTGGCTATATCATCTACAATAATGTTTTTAGGTTTTGCTTTTATTTATAATACCCATATTTGTATGCTTTTAATGTTTAAATGTTTTTCATTTTTCTTTAAAAAATCAAAATCTAGTAGCATAAAGGTCTAATAAAAATTGCTTTTTGCTCAAACTTAAAAACACTACTCATTGCCTTTTAGGGAAAGGTAAGACTTGTTACAGAGAAATGAGTTCATGGGACTTTTACACAGAGAATGCCTCAATCTCTTAATGTCTTAACTACAGCTGTGAACCAGGAGGAAAGAGACCCAGCCCAGCTAGGTCTGCAGGCCAAGGCAATTTCTGAAGGTGTTTCCCTAGCTCTAAAATATGGTTGGCCTAGATCACTGGCATTTCTCTATCATTCTCAGTCTCAATCTCTTCACCCACACAAGAACACCCTCACTTCATAAATAACAATAGGGAGAAAAGCCAAAAAGTATACTTATAAAAATATAACTGCCTGATAGATAATCACCTGGCTGGATGGTTTCTTAGTTTCTTCTCTAGATTCATGATTTTCAAAAGTGAAATAAACTTTCTTCATGTATACTAAAATCCCAAGTTTTCTCTTTGGGTTAAAGCCTTATTGTATGTTGAGATATAAATTATACAGGTGGGGTTTTCCAGTTTCACTAAATGTAAAGTACAAATTCTCTAATGTGCGAATGGGTGGAACATCCATGAAGATTTTCCCACTGCATTACATTGCCAAGATCTCTATCTAGTACAGTGAAATTGCTGATGTTTATAAAGGGGGTGGTTTGGCTGAGAACTCGCCTACATTCACCATATTCACAAAAATTTTTTATAGGAGGAATTCTAGTGCCTAATACAGGATAGCTCTGACTCAATGTCTTCCTCATTTAGTGTTTTTAAAGATTTTCTCTTCAGTGTTTGTTCTTGATACTTAGTAACAGAAAAAGTATTACTAAGAGCTTGTGCCACACTATCAAGAATTCTCAGCAGTGTGATTTTTTTTTTAGGAACATCATGTGACTAAAGGTTGTTATACTTATTATATTGATAAAGTTTCTCCACTGTATTAGTTGTATATGAATTATGTGTGTCCTCTTACTAAGGAATTTTCAAATTCATTACATTCACCAACTTTCTCACAAGGACAAATCCCTAGTGTCTGATAGGGAGGAAGTATGAGAGAAGACTCACCCTCTTTAGCGACAATGACTGCACATCTCTTTAGTAAATACTCTGTACGGCTGAACAGGATGTTTCCTCCAACCTGGCCTTCCTGCACACTTTACCTTTATATAGTCTCTGTTTAATATGTTTTCTGCAGAATTAGTGATACATCTACTCCAGAGGAAAGCCTTCCTGAATTGGCTGAGTTCATAGACCTTTTTTCCCAGCATGGCTTTTCTGATGTTTAGTAAGAGATGCAGTATGTGCAAAGCCTCTCCCACACTCATTACATCTGTAGGGCTTCTCTCCAGTATGAAATCTATAATGCTGAGTGAGGGATGAACTCTGGCTGAAGGCTCTCCCACATTTATTACATTTGTAGGGTCTCTCTCCAGTATGAAACCTATAATGTACAATGAGAGAGGAACTCTGGCTGAAGGTTCTCCCACACTCCCTGCATTCATAAGGCTTCTCTCCAGTATGAGTTCTCTGGTGCTTAATAAGGGATGAAGTGTGACCAAAGGCTCTCCCACATTCGTTACATTTGTAGGGTTTCTCTCCAGTGTGAAATCTGTAATGTAGAACAAGAGATGAACTCTGGCTGAAGGTTCTCCCACATTCGCTGCACTCATAGGGCTTTTCTCCAGTATGAGTTCTCTGGTGTTTGATAAGGGATGAAATCTGACCAAAGGCTCTCCCACACTCCCTGCATTCATAGGGCCTTTCTCCAGTA
>NW_004567121.1:2298580-2343250 GCF_000260355.1 Condylura cristata
CACGTGTGAGGGCGCAGACAGAGCAGTGGGGAGAGGGCGAGGGCAGGGAAGCAGCGTCCACCTTACGGGAGCAGCCTGCCCTGCTGGGGTCAGCCCCCCTTAGGGAACAAAGGTCTCCAGAGAAAGAGGCAGAGGCAGCCACAGCTCAGGCACTGGAGGGAAATGACAAGTAGTCCAACTCACCTGGCGCCTGGTTTGCAGCCACATGCTGGCTCTTCCCTCTTCTGCTGGGCCTGGAGGAAGAGCAGAGAAGGGGAACTAGGTAAAAGGTGCACGGGAAGGCTGACCCTTGTGGGATTTACAGATCCCAGCCCGGGATCCCAGTGCGGGAGTCTCAAAGACTGAACCCAGCTC
This sequence comes from Condylura cristata, assembly GCF_000260355.1. Lineage (NCBI taxonomy): Eukaryota > Metazoa > Chordata > Mammalia > Eulipotyphla > Talpidae > Condylura > Condylura cristata. Next base: position 2,298,935 of record NW_004567121.1, read on the forward strand.
TGCCAGAAGCCAGTTCTGTGACTTTGGGCTGTGAAGGAGAATGAAGAGTCAGGTTCAAATGTCTGCTTGGGGAGGGCTGCAAATTCTAACTTCGGAAAGAGTGGCTTCAAACCTCCTGGGTCACCTGGGCTGCCCTGTCCCCAGCAACGAGGGGGTGGGGGTAGGCAGGAGGTTAAAAGAGCTAGAAGAAGCTCATTGCTTAATGAAGCAAATGGGTGGCAAGGCTCCAGGGAGCCCCCCTAAGCTTGCTCCTCTCAGAGGCTTGCTGTCTCCCTGCCACTGCAGCAAGAGATCCTCCCCTGCCCCGTGCCCTCTCCTCTGCAGGGCAGGTCTGTGGGGCCTGTCCTGGCCATCCCTTCCACCTCCACTTTGTTCTCAGGATGCTGGGACTTCACACTGCTGGGCCAGGGAAAGTAGTTGCACACTCTGCCTCTCCAGTGGGGTTCCCAGGCCTCTTTCTAGGGTCCTCTTCCTCCCAGGCCCCATAGGAACTCCTTGGGAGGGATTCTGGCCCTCTGCACCCTTGAGAGCAAACCTGATCCTGTGGAGTCCATAGCTGGGGCTAAAGTCCAATCTCAGTCCTTCAGCACAGACCCTGTGATCTTCTGGCCTCCTGAGGCTTCAGGAAGCCGGGAGCGAGCTGGGTGACAGGGGCATTCCCACTCTGGTCGCGACGTCCAGTTGCCCAGCAGGGCCAAAGCAGGGCTGTCAGACCCTGAGCCCCGTGCTGGTATGAAGCGCGGTTGCCCAGCGCGGGCTTCTGTCCACTGGAGGGCGCGCTCTGCACGCCAGCAGAGACCGAGGCCAGGTGGCGGCGGTCCCCGAGGAGAGCCTTACAGGGATAGAATCAGATCCTGCTATTCTGCCGCCTAGTTCCAGGTGTCCACAGTCTCGCAGGCAGGTAGTGGAGGGACACTTCCAACTTTGCAAGGGCGCCTTGGGCGGTGCCCAGCGCAGGCTTGCAGCCCACTCGGTTGCCGAAACCGTGAAGAGTGCCACGACCCCTAACCCTGCCCACCTTGACCCCGCCTGCAAAAGAGGGTCCTGAGCCTGCGCAGACAAACCCCTGAGAGGTCCACTGGAAAAGCGTCAGGGGGCGGGTCTTCGGAGCCGTTAAAAGCAGCGGCTGCGCCCTGAGAGCTTGGCGCTGCTCCGCAGTTTTCCCTATAATTTTGCAATCTCCAGAATGTCCTATTAACAAGATTATACAATAATGTGGCCTTTGAGTGGCTATTTTCCCTCAGCTGAAGGCCCTCAGATACAGCCATGCCATCATAAGAATCATTCCTCTGAGTCCAGCCGTCCTTTAAGAAACTTGTCAAAAGGTGGTGCTATGCAACACAATCACAAGATCACATCTGTTGCAGGGAAATACAGATTTTATTCTTGTTCCCTGGCTAAAATTCTATTACTACAAAAGATGGAAAGATCAATGAGAGGTATCCGATTTTAGGAATATTGACAAATTGTCTTTTATCCACAGGAAAAGCATAGAAAAATCCTCTGTCTAAATCAAATTGCCCTAAGGAAAAGTTTAGTGTAGTTTAGAGAGCTAAAGGAATTTTAAAAACTAATTATGAAAAACAAAATGTATATGAGTAGCTGGTAATTTTGTTGGCAGAACTGAAGCAGAGTTTTATACAAGTGCTCTGTGTTCTTTGGTAGACAGAACCTCCTTAATCTTATGGCACAACCAGCCCACATTTTCTATTTGCTTAGATAAGGAGCCCTGTAAGACAAAGTGGAACGTGCTTAGAATTTGTTTAGAAGTAGGCATACATACTCATCTAGAATGGACTATGATGTCTCATTGGTAGTCATTTTTCAAAAAACAAAAAGATAATTAAGAAAACAAAAGCATCAAAGACCTAATCTGACTTGGATTCAGACCTTTGGATCATAAGTAGTATAGTTTTCAGCTGTCGTGTGAAATTGTGCATGAATATTTCTTACACTCTACGTTCCCTGCTTCTGATGACACACATTCACCCCATGAAAAAATGCCTCGTAGAAAATAAAGAATATTATTACTGAGTGGCCAGTTAGGGGACCAGTTTCATCTCCCACGTTGACTGAGTAGTAAAAGTCAAAACACATCTGCCCTCCCTGGTAGCGCAACAGGCAGAGCTCAGCTCCGCAAGCTAGCCACAGCTGCCTCAGTGCAAGTTCTATCCCTGCCGTGCAAGTGATCCATATGGCACCCCAGACCTCTTCTGTGTCCCCCACTGCTCCCCTCAGCTGTGTACTTTGTCAATTTGCCACTCTGTTTCTGGTGAATCCTCTCACTGCCCCTGCACCTCTGGCCTGTACCCCATTTCTGTATGCATAAGTAAATTTTTAAAATCTTAAAAAAAACAAACCTCAAAACACATCATCAAGGGCCATGGCCTTCTGCTAAGGTAACACCTCTAAAAATGCAACATGGTATAAAGGAATGGTGCTTTTTTTCAGAAAGAGACAGTCTATATGTACATATAGGTATGTATATATATATATATATATATATACACACACACACTTATAAATACAAATATATACATCTGGGTGGGACAAAGAAATGCAGAGAAAGAAGTTGTACTTCTATTGTCTTGGTCTGACATTCTAATAATAGAACATACTGTAATGATTTTAGCATAAGTTCGTTTGGGAACGATAACTGTTATATTTGTAACAATCTCTTGTCAATTTAGTTTTTTGTTATATTTGTAACAATCTCTTGTCAATTTAGTTTTTTGTTTGTTTGTTTGTTGTTGAGTGAAAGTCGAGGCTTGTCCCTGAAGTAGAATTTTAACTTCAGTTTTCCCTGAAGTTGTCATTCAGAGGCGGTTAGCTTTCAATGCACATTAGAATCACCTAAAGATATTTTCAACCTCAGTCCTCAGACTGGTCCTAAGCATCAGTGCCTAAAGGTCTTCAAGAGTTTCTGGCGTGCAGCAGCCAAGGGCTGACAGTCCCTGCGATGTCTCCAACCAGGGTCTTTCCAGTAGTACCCAGCACAGGTGGCTGCTGTGCCTTCAAACGTCTGGAATCGGGCCGGATGCCCAATTTAATACACAAATTTGCAATTCGGGCATACGCTCTTGTCTTCGGAACCAAACTGCATCGCTCTGGCTCAAATTTCAGAACAAAAAGTCCCGAAAGTGAACAAGCGAAGCAGAAACCAGTTCCTTCTGAGCGGCAGAGAAGTCGACAGGGTGCTCTGACAGTGGAAAACCGAGGATAGTGGACGGGCCTCAAGGATCCGAGGCACTTTTCCACCAGACGACCCCCCCCCACCACCCCCCAATCGGAGGACTGGGAGGCCGTGGCATCACACGTAGACAGTAATCTAGGGTGACCAAACGTCTCCCAGGCACCCAAAACTGCTTCCTTCCTCTCTCCGCCACCGCGACCTACACGCGAGGCCACCCAGCGTTAGAGTCGCCGGCTCCCGTCTAAAGAGCGGGCGCGTGCGTAGGCTTTGAACGTCATATTAAGGCGACCGACCGCCCTGACTTCTGGGACCTGGAGTCCGTGTGAAAGCCGACCCTTGATTGGGAGGACGGACGTCAGACCCCTCTACGCAGGCGCAGTGCTTTCCCACCGAAGAGGCGCCGTCTTCCTGGGTCCCGAGCACTGTGTGCCGGAGGTGAGGGGTGTGGGTGTGTGTCTTCCAGGAGCGCAGCGAGCGCAGCGGCCGAGAGAAGGGGACACGGAGAACCTGGGGGAGGTGCCGTGGGAGTAGAACGGGGTGACGCAGGCTGAGCCAACCTGCAGTGTGTAGACTGTGTGTGGTGACGTTCCGGCTCGGAGAAGTGCAGATGGAAAGTTGTCCCCCCCGCCCCCCAAGAGTGTGTGTGTTCCGCGGGGGTGCGGGCGGCCTTACTGGTGTTCTTTCGGTGTGCACACACTATATGTCAAATCCCAGCTTTCAGATTGGAAGTTCGGAGCCTTCCTCTGGTCCTCCCTTTCCATCTTTCCGCAAAGGATGCTTAATACATAATTTACACGGAGTCGAGAGTGCCATCCACTCCAGTCTCTCACCCTTTCCCAGAAAGCGCCTCCTATTGTCTGGTTCACCTCCCTACGTGGGCCTCCACTTGAGGTCTTTATGGAGGAGGTAGGATTTGATGTGGAAAAACAACAACAACAACAATACACGAAAGAAGTGGAAAAGCGTTCTGTAGATTTGAGAAGAGATGATTTTTACTGGAGTGAAGTGTGAAGGAATTTTGGGAGACAAAGGTGGAGAAAAGCCATTCCTCGGAGTATTGGGACAAGACACAGGCAGGGGTATTGGACAGGGCTGATCCAGGAATACTGTTTGAAACAGTATTCTAGAGGTCACATCCAGGATTAGAAGGATGAGGACTCTTAACTGGCACTCCGTGGTGCCAGTAAGGAATGTGTGATACTGGTATAAGACCTGTAGTACGCGGTCATGGACCTCAACTATAAAGATGTCAGTAGTAGGGAATGGTGCAAGTGACAAATGACATTGCAAAGAAATGTCATTTGGGAAGAAAGAGAAAAAGATAAGAATTCGAATTTGAGGCACCTCGGACAATAACTAAAACATCAGACAGAAATGTAAAGCCAAGGACAGGAATTAGTGTGGGGACTGCCTAGGAGGTAATAGTTTTGAGGTGCTGCCAGAATGCCTAATTCAAAGTTTGCAGTCATTTGGAAGTACAAGATGAGTTCAGAAAACGGATAGGAGTTGAGAACCATGCTGTGAGAGTATGAAAAACAAACTCCTGCCGTGGGTAGACTATCTGAGGGCTAGCAAGAACATAGTACAGAGACAGCCTTGATGTCATCCATGTTTCTAGGGCAAGACTGAGGAATGTCACAAAGAGATGCAATTTTAGTGATAGGAAGAAAATCAGTCATATCTGCCAGAGTAACTACTAGAGGGAGTAGAAACTTGCCCCAACAGTCAAAATTTAAAGAGGAAAGAACCTTTGAAATTAGAGACCCAAAATGCATTGGTAAGTTTCAAGCTTGCAATTCCAGGTGTAAGAGGTGGCAAGAGCATAATAATGGATTCAAGAAAAGTGGGGATGATGATGTGGATTGTATAGGTATATAGTACTCATTCAAGAAGTTTGATCATGAAAGGAAAACATAAATAAGAATGGTTTTATTAGACACTGAGAATAAGGACAGTTTTACACAGATGAAAATTGTACCTATTTGAAGATAAGGGAAGAAGATATTGGAAAAATGGGAGATGCTAGAAAAAGAAAGGCTGGGAATGTTGTGAGCAAATTTTAAGAGTGAATAATAGGGAGAAATAAAGTAGGACACTGATATAATACACTGAAGAAAAATCCTGAAGACAGATACCTCTGTTAACCTCATACCCCTTGCTGTCTAGCACATAACAAGTACTTAGAAGTATTTTTGAATAGTGGGATGAAAGAGTGGATGAATAGATTGATGGATGAATAGGATGAGCATTAAGAAGGAAAGTAATGCTCATTTATTGAAGAGATTGTAAGATACATTAATCATGTCATTTATTACCTATAATGACTTTGTGAAGTAGGAATTAAACAATTGTTAGCTTAATAACTTTCCCAAGCTTCCACAGTTAATCATTCTAGGCCTATAGCATGCTTTCTCCCACACAGTTCTGCCTCCCTTGGCTCTTTCAAAGCTTCTGGTTGGTGAAAGTGCCCTACTGAAATTGAATAGTAGCCATGGAGTTTTGGAATAGCTGTCTACATGACTAACTAGGAATAGTAAAAGCTTTCTAGGCAAGGGTTCATTCAAAGAGATAGAGTAAGAATTTGAAGAGCATTTTCTTTAGAAATAGTCTAAGATCCAAGAATAATAGGAAAAGAGAAAACATATTTTGATGGGTTTGAGGAGTCTTGAGTGCTATTGCGAGCTAACTAAAGTAGCAGCTGGTAGGTCTCAGGGGGAGTGGTCTGCCCAGCAGGGTGTCCAGGGATGATGAACACCTTGGGAGTGTCCCTGGTTGTTTAATGGCTGGGGAGCTATTGTGTTCACCACCGTTTGTAGTTTGTTAATACTCAGTTTATTAAAGTCCTATTATAATAAACCAAACTTTGAAAATTGTCTTTATGCATGTAATCATTGAGCATTTTCAACTACAACTCCATATGTAATTCAGCTGATTGTTCAAAAAGCTCAGATGCTTTATAAAACTTTCACAAATACTTTGATTCCAAAGTTAATACTAATCTAGTACATTTATACCACCAACACAGTATAATTAATATTTTCATTATGCCATCCTAGGATTGTAGCATAGTTTTTAGTAAATGTTCATTCCACTTAGCATAGTATTCTAAATATTTTATACATAGCGTACTATTTAAGCTTTACAATCAGGTACTTTCACAATCTAGTTTTACAGATGAGCAAACAGATTCTTGCCTGAGGTCCCACAGGCAGAGACAGAGCTTGAATCTGATTCAGGCAGTCTTCCAGAGCCTGTACGCTAATGACTGTACTCTCCTGTGTCTCTAAATATTAATTTTGACATCTTCCTCAGGCCCCAGAGTAATATTTTGAGATCCTCCTGGGGAGGAAAACAATACTGTTTCAGACTACCCAAGTTGCAGGCTGGCTCTGGTTAACAGACATGATGACATATCTTTGTTTCCACTGGTGTAGCTATCTTTGCCTCATCTTCTCTTCTTGAAGTGGACATTCATTTTTATAATTACAATAAGCATGACTTTCCATTGGGTTTTTTTAAGTTTTTGCTTTCATAAAATTTTAACTTTGAACTGGTATTTATCCTTAAAGTAATATCCTTTAGAGTTTTGCTTGGCCTGTGTTAACCTGTGTAAATATATATCAATATATTGATCTGGTCTTTTTGAAAATGCCATCTCATTCATATCTTTTAATTAATAAGACCAGCTGCTGCACTGTCTCCTAAGGGAGAAGGGAAGAAGTTCACGCGATCTCTTTCCTCTCTAGCATCTGAGGCTGGTTCATTATTAGGAGTGCATGTTCTTTCTACCTGCCCAGTGCTGGTTTGCCCTTCCTGTTTTGGGTACATATTTCCTGCACTGCTGGGACTACTTGGCTCACCCCCCAACTCCCGGTTCTCTTTCTTCATCTTTTATGAATAGCTACAATGATAATATGTTTATGAACAGTCACACATTTAATTGAAAAAAAACATATGTATTTAAATAACCAAATAAGCATTGCCTTTTTTGTATTATAACCATTTTATAAAGTACTCTGTATTTACTATCTTGAGTATGAAACTGATGGTCTTTCAAAATTCAAATTATTTCATTTAGTAAGACAAATTTTTACAACTGGCTGGTGGAAGAAACATCTAATTCTCCCTATTCAAAGATGTGGGAGTAGCTCAAATTCTCAATATCCAAAACTATACTTGTTAGCTTTCCTTCCAAACCCATTTTTCTGGTGCTCATCTCCATGTGTGGCACCGTCATCCACATCATTGCTTAGATCAATACCCTTGGAGTTATCCCTGCCTTTGCACGGTCTTCAGCTCCCACTTCCACTCAGTCTGTCTTTAATGCCTGCGTCTATTTCTAATGCTTTCACACTTGTTTCTTTCCATTGCCACCACCTTTACTTTTGTTCAGCTCGTCATCACTTCTTGCTTAATTAATTGTAATCATCTTCTTACTGGTCCCATCACCTACATTCTTGCCCTCTCCTAGTCCCGTTTTGCCACGTTACCTCTGTCCCTAAGGTCACCCCCAACTCAGATATTTGCTAGAAGGGTTCAGGACTCAACCTATAGTTGCACTCAGCTAAGATGACAGCAATCTTGCAAGAATACATGGCCAGATCATAAGGCGAAGAGGCAGGTGGAGTCTGAGGATCCATATGCTGCCCTCCTCGTGCTGTTTGCCATGAGGAGTCACAGCACTCGCAGCCCCAGCAATGTGATGTAGCAACATATGTGTGATGTTTCAGCCCGCGGAAGCGCAGTAAAGACTCAGAGCCCAAGATTATTTTTGTTGTGGTCTGGCCACAGACACCTTCTACTTAACTAAATACCAAAAATCTAGAACCTCTAGCAAGAAGGGAGATACTTAGCATACATCAGATTGTTTGCACATACAATTTACAGACAATGCACCAACCTATGTCTTATTGAACTGGAATACCCTCCCCAAAGGAAAATTCCTAGCCTCCAGCCAAGTAGTCGCAGGTCTAATATAATATAATATAAATATTATATTCTAAGCCATTCTATAGCTTTCTTCTTAGTTTATCTCTTATTAACATGATGTTCTAGTTCATTTGAGCAATGTATAATATTTATATGCTACATATACATATCTATATATACACAAATAATCTTATTTTATCTTGTTGTACTATCAGGTACAGTTTATCACTAGTAATTTTTTCCCTGGTGATTTGTAATGTCACCTCCATTATATATCAGGATTCCCTATATGCTTGAATATGTTTTGGGATTTTCTATTCTAGTCTATTGGCTTTTATCTGTGTGGCTATCTTTTCATGAAAGTAAATCATTGTACCATAGAGATTAAAAACTGCTAGACAGACCTGGGTTTCAATTCTCAGCCTCTTACAAAGCCTAAAGTCCCTAATCGAAAATAGTGCCTTACTCATTGATTTATGAAAATAGAATTAAATTACCCTTACAAGGGGTATTTGGCACAGTGCCTGGTAAATAGAAAATCCTCAATAAATGCTAGTTCATTATTAATATGTTTAATGGTATTCCACTGTGTGAATGAACTGTAAGTTTTTTAATGAATAATTTAATAAAGGAATTATTTCATGAAAGTTCCTGTTTTGGAAATAGGGTCACTGACTCAAATTTTCATTGTATGACTCTCAGGGTGAAATGTCTGGCAAGTTGCCTCATTGAGTGCTCCATGGGGGTTAGTGTCGGTGACTGCTACACAGACCTGATGGCTACTTTCCCAGACGTGAGTCCTCTCAGCCCTCAGTGCCTATGGAAGGGGCATTCCTTGATCTAGCTGACCGCCTCTTTTCCCTCAGCACTGCTATAACCTAGATATCCTCCATTGTAAACTTACTACCCTGTTAATCTTTCCTGTGTAGAGACCTGCGTCCTTGTTTTTGGAGTATTTGTTTTTCTTGCTTAGAATCTTTCACCTCCTCCTCCAAATGAAATTTCATGGTAGACCCTACTCCTGCCAACTTGGAGTTTTCCTCCCTCCCTCTTGTCAGGGTTAAGCAACCTCGGATGTACTCACATAGTTTGCTGTGCTTTTTATAGCCCTTATCCATGCTGCAGTTAAGTATTATTTTGGCAACTTGCTTGACCTATATAATAGTCTGTAAGTTTTTGAAGGACAAGGCAATGCCATGCTGTTTTTGTGCTTGGTATAAGTAGTTGGTGCTGAACACACATTGATTGGTGCATGGATGAGCGAATAACAAGGACCAGTGAATGCCGGCCCGTGACTGCCCAGGCGCCGTGAGCCGCAAGCACATCTTTTCCTCCTGCCCACGACCACACTCGCACCTGCCCCATTAGTGAGCTCCAGAAATGCTTGATTTAATGAAATTTTCACTTGACTCTTGATTGTAAGAAACTGAGGTGTGCTCAGCTAACTCAAAGGGAGCTTAGAGATAAGGATTCACACAAAAACCTAACAGGGTTAGAATCTCTTGGAAATTCCAGAATGAATAAGGCTGGTCTACCTGCACCGACCAGCACCAGGAGCCCAGACCAGGAATGCTTGGGTCTTTGCATCAGTGCTTCACCACTAATGTGACTCAGCTGTTCCTGCCCCTGCCTGCATCTAGCGTCTCTGTTCTAGCCTCTTCTCTACCACCTACCTACCTCCCACATCCTCATGAGTTCTGCTTCCTGGGAACTTTGGCTCCCTTGACCCTCATTAACGACTCTGTCCCTGGTGATACCCTTTCAGCTCATCACCCACTTGTTATGATGTTTCCTAGTTCACATTTCTAAGGAAGGACGTCATCTTCTCAAATCCGAACACGTCTTAGACTACAGATCAGCTTGTGCATGGCCCCCTGTGGCCTCATCCGAGTGGTTTGGGAGAGGTGGAGTCGTGGGGAGCAAACCGTGGCTACCCACGGGCAGCTCCTTCAGCACAGGCTTGTGCACGGGCTGTTCTTGTTTGAAAAAGCTCAAGGTGTCTACTTGACATGTCTTGTCCATTGAGCCATTTACTAAATTTCTTGTATTTTTTAATTTAGTTTTCATTTAGCACAATACTGAATGTGAATTTATAACCTGAGCCATAATATGTTCTTGCCTCTTAGGGATAGAACTTTGCTCCTAGGGTTGTGGTAGAACAAACACCACCTTCTGTGCTCACTGGCAATATCCATGGCCTTTTGCTTGAATTCTGGAATAAAGTGAGCTTGCTCTATTTTACCTTCCTTTTTGTAAGATATAGGAAATAAAGGTGGGTATATCACTTACTGGGATGCGGTGATATCTTGCTTCATGAGTCAGGACACTATGAAACAAAAGTAGTCTTTCTCTTACCTTCTTTCTCACCCTCCATCTCTGCTGCATTAGGACTCTGCCCCTGTCTACACGGAGAGCACGCAGGAGGGAATGGCAACTGCGTCTCCAACTGCCAGGTGCCAGGTGAGGTGGACTTTGTGTTTCTGAAATATTCTGTTAGCCTCCCGAATGTAACCACTCTTCTTTCTCCACCCTGGAGCTGCTTTGATCACACATGACCAGGTGCCTGGAGGATTCCACGGGCAGGGCTTCCTTCCCATTTGGTGTCCAGTAAGACCCTTTTCTTGCATTGAACAGGTGCTTGTTAGCCTTTCACCAGGCGCACAGCCTGGTGACTTTGTCTATAACCCAGATGTGTGGGTCTGAAGGGGAAGTATGGAGAAAAGCGGGCTGGTAGTTGTCCCATGTTCTAGGAGGCGCAGGGTTGGATGGGGGATATGCCACATGCTGCGGGGCACCTCCTTGCACTTTAAGAGTCCTGGAGTGAGTTTTGTGTGGGGAGACACATGGGGCTGGCCCCGTCCCTGCTTAGTGTCTTGGATTCCATATTCTGATATCTTGATCATAAAAGAGAATGTCCTGTTTCTACTATATATATATATATATATATATATATATATATATATATATATATATATATATATATATATATGTATGTATATATACATACATATACATACACTGAGATATTTGGGAATAAAAGTATATCATGTGTGCAAGTTATTCTTCAGTTGTTCAGGGAAAAGGCAGGAGAATGTATATTGAAAGAGACAGAGATAAAGCAAATGTAGAAAATGTTAAAATCTGGGCGCATAGGAATTCTTTCTATTCTTGCAAGTTTTCTGCAAATCTGAATAAAGAGACCCTGATATTTAGAGGCTCAGGCGTAATACAGTGTTGTGGGATTGAGAACCAGAAATTCATGCTTTGGGGGATCATGCTACTCTCCCCAAATAATTCAAAGGCCTGCATTGTTAGAATCATATTCCTTCCCTCTGTCCACGTATTTATGACAATTTTGTCTGGTCAATGTAAAGAGAAGGGCCTTAAGTAGGGAAGAATGTGATTTTATTTCCAGGAAACAGTGACATTCGAGGATGTGGCCGTGATTTTCACAGATGAAGAGTGGAGGCATCTGGTGCCCATTCAGAGGGATCTGTACAAGGAGGTGATGCTGGAGAACTATAAGAGCATTGTCTCATTGGGTAAGAAGTGCTTTGCAGGAGCTAGACTCTGTGCTGTGCTAATATGGGGTTGCTACCTCTTCTCTCCCCACTTGAGTTCTGAAACTCTGAGAGACAGAAGACTAGGACCTTAGGTGTACAGTAACTGTGGGCTTCGTAATCCTGAACCCCAGCAGGGACAGACCTGCTCCCTGAACTGTCAGCAGGGCTGGACAATCCAGGGTCCCTCACTGAGCAGCCTGCCTTCAAAACCGAGGGCTAGGGCCTGCAGAAAGTGTGCCTGCTGCAGGGAGCTGGCTCCCCTGTGGGGTGTGAGCAGAAGAGGCCAGTTTGCCCATCTCATCAGTTGGATAACTTGCTCAGCACTCTCCTGAGTACTAAGGTGGGGCACAGTTCTCACAGATGCAAAGGAGTGGACAGGGATTGTTTGCCTGTTAAAAAGAGTAGGAAGACAAAATGTGCCTCAGAGTACAATGGTGGAAATGTTTGACTTTGAACTTTTGTCTTAAGTGCAGTCTTAGAGTGATTCTCACAGAAAGAACTTCACAATTATAGAGACTTGTGTTACCAGGAGAAAATGCAGAGCTACTGATTTCAGGGGTTTACGGGAAATCAATCCAGGCTCCTTTTGGTGATGAACAACTCCTGAGAGCTTCAAGTATAAGGCTCACAGTGGGTACATGCAGACACAGGCTTACCATGTGCAGTAATGTGGAGGCAGTAAACGGGATTGCTTGGCAGATGCCAGGTCAAAAAAACAAACGTTAGTATCACCTGGATTAATTTTAACAGGCCAAATACAGAATACAATGTAAATAGGGTGTCGAGGGGGCATTAAGCAGACTTGAGCCTTTGTCATAGACTTTGACTGGATGAAATATTTGGGAAAATAGAATTCCTAAGAGTCACGGTGGGGGGTGGGGGGGGGCATTTGGCCATTTGTCAGCAGAGAATCAGTGTACTCTCCAGTAGGGGATCCTTGGGCCCCTGTGAAGTGCTTTTCTTTACCAACTCAGAGGTCCCAATTCAAGGCAAGTTTAAATCTTGAGACTATTTCTAGAGGGGATCTATTTTATATAGTAAAACAGTGAATATATTCACTGTTTGGAATTTGTCCTGTGGAAATAACAGCCTGTGTGGTGTACACAAATATTGACCATAACATTGTTAATACTAACAAATTAAAACCGGTATTGAATGTCTGTCAGTAAAACATTAAATTAAGTGAAATAAATTATGTTATTCCATACAATGTAATGTCATGTAGCCATTAAAATGCTGAGGTATATATGTACTAATTGAAATAAAATATTTTAAATTTATTATGTGAAAAAAATCAAACAAATCAGCATTATATCATAATCCAGTTTTATTTTGCTTTCAGTGAAGCTTTTCTATCCAAAATTATCTTTTATATGTAGAATGGGCCTGTGTGATATGTACTGTGTATTTAGTGAAGGAATTGTAACGTATCTGTGATATGTCAAAATAAATCAAATAGAAATTATTTTGGGTGTGGTAGTCTTAATTATTTTTCTAAATAAGATTCAATTTTTTTTTTGAGATATAGCTGTCACCATGTAACTATAAGTATCTTTTTGTATTAAAATGAGTAGAAAGAAAGAAGAATATGAATAAAATAAAAATGGGCACCTTCATTTCATATTTTTACTTAAGATGATCTTTTGTTATTCTTATCTTCCCAGATCCAAAGACTCTTTATTCTAATCCAGTGCTAAAGTTAGCAGTGTCTACTTCCTGCATGGGGAAAAATAAACACATTGATTCAGATGAATTTTATTGACTTTCTGACCAAGTGCTACTTACTCCTTTTTTTAGGACCTCCATTGACCTCCTTTCGGGGCACCTGCTGTCTTTGCACTTTGTACTCTACATTCAGGCGTGAACTCGCTGCCTTTACATTTTCTCTCTGGAAGACCTAGAGGCAGGGGTTAAGCTTTGAAATAGTTGTGTATTTTTATCACACCTGGCTTGTTTCTTTCTCCTTAAACAGGACTTCCGGTTCCTCAAGCTGAAGTGATTTTTCAGTTGAAAAGAGGGGATGATCCTTGGATAACTGATCTTCATGGGTCTAAGGAGAGAGAATGTCCAGAGAAGATCTCTCTAGGTAATTGAGCACGAACAAGGTAGTTTTGTTCTGTAGCTATTATTTGAATATGTGTTGAAGGGAAAATTGGGTATCGCCTTTTTCTCAAATTCAGGTCTTCTGCTTTAGTGTTTATTCTCTATCACTCAACTTTCTTTTTTTTCACTACAACCTAAATTATTATCTATGTTTACTTACCAGATTTTTTTTCACAGCCCTGTCGTGTTAATATGCTCTTGATATTCCTGTTCCTGACCATCCCCTCCATTATGATATTCTTATAAGTAGCCTGGCCACGGTTCCATTGCAAATGTTCCTTTCTTCTAAATTCTGGTCTCTCACTTCTGGTTTCCTAAGTCTTTCCCTACCACATAAAACTGTTGGTAGGAGCACATGATGCAGTATATTATTTTCCAGATTTATCATAGCACCTGTTGGGTTCTTTGGCTATAATATTTCCTAATCCTAGAAAGAAACTGCATCTGTTTTCTGTCTGTTTTAGACTGTGAAGCTACGCCTGATATTCAAGGTGATTCAGGTGAAGAAAAACCAGAAGGAACACTGAAAGAAAGACCTGGAAGGAAAAGTCCTTTGTGTCCTAAATTTGAAGATCTGACTGTGGAGGATGAGTTGGAGACAGAGGAGGAAAGCCCTGAAGTGGAAGCCTGCAAAAATTCCCTTTCCCTGGAGGAAAGTTCACAGCAAGAATCAACCCCTTCCAAGAAAATTCTCCCTAAAGAGAGAGACCAGGAATGCAGTGACTGTGGAAAGAGCTTTTTTGATTACTCATCCCTCATCCGCCATCAGAGGACTCACACTGGAGAGAAGCCTTATGACTGTCAAGAATGTGGGAAAGCCTTCAGTCACAGGAGCAGTCTCAGTAGACATCTGATGTCTCACACTGGAGAGATCCCTTATGAATGCAACGTATGTGGGAAAGCCTTTTTTGACCGTTCATCCCTAACTGTTCATCAGCGAATTCATACTGGAGAGAAGCCCTTTAAATGCAGCGAGTGTGGCAAAGCCTTCTTTGACCGCTCATCCCTTACTCGACATCAGAGAATTCATACTGGAGAAAGTCCTTATGAATGTAATCAATGTGGAAAAGCCTTTAGCCAGAAAAGTATTCTTACTCGACATCAGCTAATCCATTCTGGCAGGAAGCCTTATAAATGTAATGAGTGCGGGAAAGCCTTTTATGGTGTCTCATCACTGAACAGACATAAAAAAGCTCATGCAGGAGAGCCTCGCTATCAGTGCAACCAGTGTGAGAAGGCGTTCTTTGACCGCTCCTCCCTTACCCAGCACCAGAAGATTCACACTGGAGACAAGCCATATGAATGCAGTGAATGTGGGAAAGCCTTTAGCCAAAGATGTCGGCTTACGAGACATCAGAGAGTCCATACAGGCGAGAAACCTTTTGAGTGCAGCGTGTGTGGGAAAGTTTTCAGTTCTAAGTCATCAGTTATTCAACATCAGCGTCGTTATGCCAAACAGGGAATAGACTGAGTTGGTTGAAAGCTTTAGTCAGCCAAAGGACCTTCATAAAATCTTAGGATAGATCTTTATCACTTGATCATTCTATCTTTTCTGGCAACTACCATCTCTCCCATTTCTGCTACCACGGTGTTTGAATAAACACTACCTACTGTGTTACAGAACTGATGTAGGATGCTGGCAATTAGGATGGGAGTTAACATTTTACAGTTTATCAGACAAGTGCATAAACATTAGTTGTGCCAGAGGCCCCAGATACTACTGCACTTTAAATAACTGGAGGCTCCAACAGGAAGGAGAAAGCAGGATTATATCTGAGCAGCATTATTGTTTCTAGACAGTTCTTTTTACAACTGTTAGTCCCTCTCACAGAGCTTTTTTGGGTGCTGACCTTTTTCTTTTGTGTCCCAGGTCACTTTTATTACTAGCTAGCATTTATTGAGCACTTATTACGAGTTAAGCACTTAGAACTCAGTCAAGAGTTTTACAAGAAATATTATCCTCATTTAATAGATTAGCAAATAAGTCTTTTAAAGGGATTCAATAATTTGTCCAAGGTCACACAACTAATAAAAGGTGAAGCTAGGTCTTGAATACAGGTCTACCCTTGAAGTCTGTTCTTTCTACTATTATGACATGAGACTTATTTAATAATTTATGCACATGATTGTACATAATGATATAGATTGTGTGCATTTGGAAGCATGACTTATGTCTTTGTATTTCACATAATGCCTTGCAAATAATAGGTGCTCAATAAATATTTATCTAAGTTAATGACTTTCCCACTTACCAAGTTCTCGCTACTTAAAACACTTCTTTCTCTGAATTTGTAGTCTATCCTATATGTTATGATTTCAGGCTCCCATTAGTGCAGTAGTCACAGATTCCAATTTTTAACTATTATTGAAGTGATGGTGCCATATAAGCAAGCCTCCAAATAAAGATTCATTCCTCACATACAACTGATATGACTCTGTCATATTCCATCCTTGTTATTTAGAACTTATTGCTCCATGGTCAGCATGGAGAGATACTTGGAGGATATTTTAAAGGACCACCACTTAGGTCCACAACTCCTAAGTGGGAGCCCAGCACCAAACAGCTAGGAAAATCAGATAAGTACCACAATATTTGCTTAATATCAAGAAGCTCTGTCATAAATTATATTTTGCACATGACTATTGGCCAGTTTTTCCAAATGATCCCTTCCTGCCCATCATTGCTTTATGCAGACTTAAAATAGTCCCTATTATTTATTTATTTTTTCATGTTTGATGGATTTTCTTTATTTTGTCAACAAAATTCTTTGAAGATAAAATGTGGATCTCATGCATCCTTGCAAAATATTTAATGAAAATTTCTCTATCTTGATCCCACATTGCTGAACTTTTAAGTTTTGATTCCAAAAACTTCTATCCCCTGGGCCCAGCCTAATATTTTTATTTTATTAATCATCAGGTACTAGGCAACTTTGACTCTAGAAATTTGCATTTACTTCCTACTTCCTTAAAATGAAGCCTACAAGAGGACTGGATTCTGACAGGCTGTCTGGGACTTAGCTTGCCCTGCTTGAACCCCAGTGGACCAAGATGCTTTTTCCCTGAAAGTCAGATTCAAGAGGCTGGACTGCCAAACAGATCCCTTCCCAACCTGACAACCCTATGTCCACCTATGAGTGACAGGGAAGACTCATGGATGGACTTGTTAAGCAACTTGAAAAACACTTAAAAGAGTGGAGAGTCTATAGGTGTGGATAATATCTGACACTAAATAATGTCAAAAAGAAAATAAAAGAGACTATTGACAAATTTTTGACTAATCACTACTCTGAGAGTTCTGAATCTTTAATTTACTGCTTGTTTAAAAAAAAATGAAGGTCAGCTATTTCGCTAAGATATTCTGCCTTTGTCAACAAGATGAGATTAGAAGAGATGCAGAATTCTAATAGATTTTGAGTACAGTGATAATTGGAACAGAGTGGGAACCTAAATGTTAGAGTTCTCCCAGGCTGAAGAAGTCAGCTACAGTGAACCAGGAGAGAGGGCTATGTCTAATCTCAGAATACCACAACCAGACTGAACTCCAGACACAGCTCACTCATGAGTAGTAATCTTTCAGTAAAGCAGCAGACATGCATTTTTATCCCAAGGTATTTCAACTTGACTATATGCTATTGACACTAACTTAGGTTGGTGGGCCAGTGGCTAGTGCCAGGACCACATTATTCTATTAAAAAGTAGGCCTATGTATGTGAATAAAAACAGAGTTATGGTAGAAGCCCATGTTTTCTAAGAACACACAAATGAAAGCCAAGAAAAGCAATGAGAACCATATTTGTTTCAGGTACATAAATCTTCTCAACAAGAATACAATTTTCATTCAGTTATGGAGCAGCTAAGTGTGAGTAAATAATCTAGGGATACTCCTTGTCTCATGGAGTTCAATCTGTGATATGTGTGTTGAGAGACATACAACAAGTATCTTACAAAAAGGTAAGTGCTATGAAACAAAAGTCTATGGTCAGAGAAGGTGAATAAGCTTCAGGGAAGTGAGAGTGCAAGTCATGTGGAGAACTGGAGAAAGGATATACAGTCAGAGGGTCAAACAGGCTCCATAGTGGACACATGCTCCACCTGACTATAGTATGGCAGAGAGGTCAGGGTGCTGCAGCACAACATAAAGGGAAATAGATGAGATCAGAGTTAGTGGGTGGGTGTGGATGATGCAGATCATGGCCTTGTGGGCCACTGTAAAGAACAGCTTTTTTTTTCTGAGATCATGGAGCCATTATTAGGATTATAATGTGAGAGCAATATAATGTGTAGGAGTGAGATCAGTTAGTGGGCACTTTCAGCCATCCAGACAAATGATAGATGTTTAGAAAAGGGTGGCCGTGGTGGAAGTGCTAAGAAGTGAGAGTCTGCAAATAATTTCAGGATCTGCTGAAGAACTAGATGTGGGTTGTAAGAGAAAAAGACTAACTCCAAGGGGTTTGAACGGAGAAAACAGGCATGGAGATGCCATTTACTGAGTTGGGGGGTGGACTGCATGTTAATGAGGTATGACAGTAAGGGAGGGAGGACATCAAAAGTTGTGTGTTGAATATGCTACATTAAAGATGTACATATGTTTATTAATATACATTAATAAATTGTAATTTATTAATACTTATTAAACATTCAAGTAAAACAGTAGAGGAGATGGCCCAAGGTCAAGAGGAAGAAGCCCAGGCTGGAGATGGAAACTGGGAGTTGATGATATGTGGAAGATACTGAGGACACCTCGATTGAACAAGATTACTAAAGAGTAAGTGGTGATCAAAAAAATAAAGAAGCCTAAGGAATGTGCTCTGGGATAGTCCAACATTTAGTTGGTTACCAAGTGAGCTGCTTGGGAACTTGCTTGAAAAGTAAATTCTCAGGTCCTACTCCAGACATCTTGAATAGAAGCAGAGTTTAGCACTGTGCTTTAGCAAGCCCTCCAAATGACTTTAATCATAATATATAGTCTGAAAACTACTGGCTCAGAGGCTGGGGAAACAAGGAGGAACTACTTGAGACTGAAAAAGGTAATCAGTCGAAAATCAGAGTGTGTTTTCAGGAGGAGGTGATAATTCAGTTTTATCAATTACTATTAACAGATAAAATGAGAGAACTGAGAATTGACCATTGGTTTGCTAACAAAAGAAAAATTTTTGTGATGGGGATGGTTAACAAAAGGAAGGTAATCCCTGTTGTTCCAGGCAGGTAAGCTAGCAATGTCTTTCACAAACACCATTTTTGGAAAGAAAATGCCCCACTGCATAATGCCCCTGGTGATGACAGGGGTTAAGGGGAGGGATTCCCCCAGCTGTTCTTTTAGCTGTCGGGGTTGTATTCTCTACCACATGCCCTCTCTCCTCCCAGCCCCAGTTGACTGAAACAAAAGCAACCAATCTATAGAACAGTTAGGCGTTAAGTGTGACTATTTGTGTAGCAGAAGCACAGGAAAGTAGTGGATTATATAAAACAGAAGTTTTCATTTTTCTTAAGTTAAAACTAGAGCTCTGTTCCACCAATTTGTCTGAGGTTTTCTATTCCTTCTATGAGGTTGGTTTGCCATTCCAAGGGTGTTAATCTTGTCCACTGCTCATGATGACTTTTCTGCATGCAGCCACCTGGACCAACGGTCTTCTTCCCTTTAAGAATCACTTTTGCTATGGCGAGAACAGATGAGGAGAATATATAATCTTTACCCTGTGAACCTTGGGTCTAACTACTAGTTGACTATATAAAGGACATTATGGCTTGTACTGAAACAGGGACAATTAAACTAATTTGATTACTTTTTTTTAGTTTTAAAAGGACTGGTTTATTAGGAAATCGAGAAAGAAAAAGAGGGGCCAGTATAGATACAGGCTGGCGCGAGAGATCCCTAAGCTCGTTCGATTTTCTGTCTTGGAAATTTGAACTAAAGAACTGGCTGCTTTATTGTGAAAAGATAAGCAAGAATACACACTAGTCTGATACACACAGCTACTCCAGCCTTCCCTGAAAGTGAGTACAGCAGCTAAGGAGAAGCGTAAGGAGCTAAGGTGGGTGGAGGGCTCTGCCCTCTGCGGGTTTTGGTGTCGGGGAGAGAATGCACACGGAAGGCGGAGTTTGCCGCAGACGAGTACTTCTTTACGAGCCGCAGCTCAGTATCGCATAGAGGAAGGGGCGGCTCTTCTCGTGGCCAGGAAAAGAGGGGTAGAGAGTTCCTGTAAACCCAGCCCGGGGCCCGCCGTGGCGGCAGACTGTCCCGATCGCGGCTGGCCATCCGAGGGGCCTGCTGCGGCGGCTACTTTGGGAAGCGGTGTCCCCTGCGAAGGGATGTTCTTTGGGAAGCGGTGTCCAGTGACGCAAACCGCGCTCTGCAGAGGATTCTGGGAGTTGTAGTTCAGTCTTGCGTGCGGCCGGCGCTCCTAGTACCCGTAGGCTCCTCGATGCCTTTGTCGTGGGGCCGAGGCTGCCACCGAGTTTTAGGCGTAAGATCAAGCCTGGGGTTGAGGATGGCCGAACGCCAGTCCCCCTAGGTCTGAGTGGTCGCAAAGGGCGACGGGAAGCCGCCCAGGTGTTACGCTGCCCAGCGCTACGGTGCCCAGAGAGGGTCGTGCGCGTTTCCCGGGCCTCTGGGTGGACCGGGGCGGTGGAGCCTACGGACCCAGAGCGCGTCCTCCGCACCCTTCTCCCGGGGTGGGCGTCCCCTGCGGGGCCCCGGGGAGGGAGTCGCCATGGAGCCTGGGGCCCGAGGTGAGAATTTAAGAGGGATGCGGCCGCGATACTTGCTGGCGTGAAGAAAAAAAAAAAGGAGAGAAAGAAAGGCTGCCCTCTGGTTGGGGCAAGCTCAGGAAGGAGAAGCATCAAGCCGTTCCTGGGAGAGCCGTTTTCTACCCAGGAGTTAGTTGGTTTTACGGTGTGGTTCTTGAGAGGGAGGCCGCTGCCTGCTTTGTCCTGTTAATCTTTAGAAACATGTATGCCTCTCCACTCCCTTGTCCCCCCTACCCCCAAATCAACAGTTCTGACTAGCTGGGTTTTGGTAGTGACTTCCTATTGTTAGACCCATTTGAAAGACAGGGAAAGTGAGGACTCCAGAAATCACAGGAGTTGTTTAGAATCCTGGATTTTTCCCCCTGAGATAGCCAATATTGTATCTAAACAATTGTATCTGTACTCAAAAAGAATTTAGTCTTGGTTCATCCTGTGTGGAATAGATTAAGAATGCATAATTGAGGTACAGAGTAACACATGCATGGATTATTAGTTTGACTGCCACTCAGCAGGTGAGAGAAGTATGTACTTAGTTTATGTGTCCAGATTTTCATAGCAATGGTCTGAAGTTTAAGGGCAGGGAGGATAGGAGGAAACTGAGGCAGTAACGGTCATGGCTCTCCATTCAGGGATGTTGTAGGCTTGCCCCTTGGTTCCCTATGATGACCGCTGAGGTGATGAGTAGCAGTCTATGGCAGTTTCTGCGAGTTTACCACAGTGTGATGGTCATGTCTCCTGTCTCCTCCTAGGGCTACTTTCTGAAGACTTGGATCTCTCCCCTCCTGGAAACCCAAATGAAAATATCATGACCACTGGGCTTCAGATTCCTGCACCCCAGGTGGGTTTAGATTTCTTCTCTTTCTGTTTTTATTTCTGTTTTCAGAGCATATTTATGGTTCCTTCCATTGTCAGGAAATTGTTTATCCTGGTAAACCGATGCATAGTGAACCTCATATAAGTGCTCCTCACTTGTGTGGAACTTTCCCTTTCCCCAAATAATTTTAAATAATTAAAAGGTTTTCAAAGCAGGTAGTACTTTTAGCTTTATTTCACTGTGACTTGGTTTGCCAGTTGTTTTTAGAGAACTATATCATACACATTAGAATGCTAAATATAAACAAAGTTAGCCACCCGCTAGCTGTGTGTGCATGTTTATGGGACTGTGGCAAAAGAGGACCTACCAAGGATAAGAGTAGTTATTTTCTGGATTTCCATATTTCTGTTGTAATGTGTCTCATAAAAATTGAAGCTACATAGAATTAAAGAATTAAAAAAATTATTAGACATTAGTCTTACCAGCAAGACTTTGATTCACCTAAAGTCAAAGGACCATTACCTGCCCTGCTCCCTCTTTTGACATTTTAGTGCTCTAAACTGTGTGCCTGTTGGGTAGATCAAGGTCAGATGAGGGAAACACCCCTGCATTGTTAATGTTTGATATATTTGAGTTCCCCTCCCCACCTCTGGTTCCATGCATACTTTTATAGAATGCCCTATTTAAACTTGTTTCTAGTAGTTCCGATTCAGGTGTTCCTTTCTTTATCCAACTATATGTCAGATATTTACAGTTTTCCTGCCCTGTGTTGGGTACTAAAAGTGCTTCAGTGTGCGAAAATAGGCCTGACCTCTTGTCTCATGGAGCTTACCAGCTAATGGAGAAACATATTAATCGCAGTCCTCTTTTGTGTGCATAACCAAGAGAAGGGAAGGAACAGGTCACTGCAACCCAGAGAGTCAGGAAAGGCTTCCCTGAGGAGTCAACAAGTAAGCTGTAATCTGTAGTGTGAGTGGGATTAAAATAGCTGAAAAGATAGGGTAGGAAGAAGAACATTCAGGAACAGGAAGCAGCACGTGTCAGCGGTACACTGTTCAGGCAGCTGTGGCGCTTCTTGGTGTGTGAGCACCAAGTGGCCCAGAGAATGTGGAAGGAGGGTAGAGAGTAGATGAGGGGCCGCCCCAGTCAAGGACATAGGAGAAATGGCAAGAGCATTTTGGTAACTTGCCTTATAATCTGGGCTTGAGATACTGTTTTACAGATAAATCTGTATTCTGTGACACAGGTAGCAAATGTCTTAATTTTTAACATATACTTGACTGATCGTATTCTTTTTTTTTCTTTTTTTTAAGATTTATTTATTTGTACATACAGAACTGGGGTTACAGGCCAGAGGCTCAGGGGTGGTGAGAGGCTTCACCAGAGACAGAGTAGGGAACAGAACAGGCAGATCAACGAAGTACACTGCTGAGGGGAGCAGCGGGTGGGTCAGGAGAGGTCTGCTACACCATGTGGTCACCTCCAGGGCAGGCGGGAATCGAACTCATGCAGAAGCGGCTTTAGATTCTCAATGCTGTGCTTTAACCCACTGCACCACCCGGGAGGGCCGACTGATCGTATTCTTAAAGAAAAACTGTAGAGAAAAAATATTTCATATTTTTATCCCCTAGTATTTTAAGCCATACCATAAATAAAATACTTAAGTCATAACTACATTTTCTCTACTTTTCCACTTTAAACAGTAAGGATTCCTATGGTTCTATAATTTAATTTATTGATATACAAGCTAATAACTTTGTACCTTCAGTTTTTACACTGAAGTGCTTTTTTCCTACTTGCAGTTAATATACATTTTAATGCAGAGAGACAAGGAACAAGTCTCTGGCTACAAATATGCCAGAGAATGTTAGTGTTGAAAGGGATGTTAGCAGTCATTTTTGTCTAATCTTCTTGTCTCCCTTCTCCTGTGTCAGCCTGAATCCTTCCCAAAGACTTCTGAAAAGAGCTTCTTTGGTGAATACTGCTGTTTGGTTTTTCAGGAGTCGTCTATGATCAGGGACATGGCCAAAGCCCTCACCCAGTGGGGACAGCTAAATCCTCCTCAAAGGGATATGTCTGAGAAACACAGGAATCTGGTCTTGCTGGGTGAGTATGGCTCCCTTCCACTGTAAATTTTCCCAATGCAGTCCCTTTGCTTCCTAGTTCCTGGGAGCACTGATGTTCTTAGATTCGGGTTCCTAATCCCTGAAAGGCCTGAGACAGTCAATTTCTGCTTTTTGTTTTAATACTCAACGAGTTAGAAGTGGACCCCTTTCTATCATATTCTACCATATTCACTCTCTCCATCCCTCCCCTCTCTCTTCTCTCCCCCTAACAAACTAACAGTTAAGGAGCTAACCCTGAGCTCTTTATCAGACTCCTGTTTCTTTCCCCATGAACAGGGCTTCCAATCTCTAAGCCTGATGTAATTTCGCAGTTGGAGTGTGGGGAGGAGCTAGAGAGAGAAGTCTCAAAAGCATCTAGTCCAGGTGAGTTACTGGAAACAGTGAATATAAAACATAGGTGGTCAGTGGGAACAGCATCTTTGAAATGTTCATGGAATACTTAGCAGGCCAGTGAGATACCATGATTATGTAATGTTTATGTGGACCTCGTCAGATTTTACTAGACCCATGGAGAAGGTGAAGTTGCTTTTTCCCATGCAGGTCTCTGTGATAAATTCATAACTTTATTCTTAGAAATGAAATACTTCCACCCTTTCAGGCCAATTCTTTTCCCCAAATAAAGTGATATAAAATAAGCATTTTAATGTTGGCTTATTACTTGCTCTAAATTAGGCCTTTTCATGTGTGCAGGATAATGCGATTTTTTTTAATCTCAGACCAGTGACTACAAGTTGATGAGTTTTCCTCTGCCTTCCTCCATCTAAGTGAGACAGCACTGTGTCATGGTTGAGAGTACAGACTTTGGGACTGGTCTTCCTGGGCCCAAAAACCAATCTCAGCTACTCACTAATTTTTGGACCTTGAACAAGTGAATTATCCCTCTGTGACTCAGATTCCCCAGCTGCAAAATGGGAATGATGATAACACTTAACTCAGTTGTGAGGATCAAATGAAGTAATTCAAGAGAATTGCTTATAACAGTCCCTAGCTATATGCTAAGTAAATGTTATTTATTAAGTTGTGGTAACTTTTTTTTTTTAAAAAGATAATCATGGATTTGACCTCACTACTTCTGTCCAACTAGATTACTACATTAGACATCAGCTAATTATACTTTCTTTTTTATGCATACAAGAACTGGGGTGCAGGCCAGAGGTGGTGGTGGGGAATGAGAGTATTCACCAGAGACAGAATGAGGAGCAGAACACACAGATTGACGAAATATACTGTTGAGGGGAGCAGATGAACAGAGAGGAGACAGGAGAGGCCTGCTGTGCCATGTGGGTCAGCAGTCTGGCAGGCCAGGGAATCATCTCCAGCTGGAGCTGCAGTGACTGGCAGTAGCTTGCTAGTGTTGTCTTTAACCCCTGCACCACCAGGGAGGCCCTAATTATATTTCTTATTCTCATCTAAATGAGGCAGCATAATACTGCTAGAGTCCCCACAGGGAATTGCTTTATCTATCACATATATATTTTTGCTTATAAGGCCTTTGTTAGCCTCCCTGCCTGTTTGGCTCCACTGTTGAACTCTTTTTTTTTTTTTTAAGATTTATTTATTTATGCATACAAGAGCTGGGGTGTAGGCCAGAGGTGCAGGGGTGGGGGCATTCACCAGAGAGAGTGGGGAGCGGAGCAGGCAGATCTACTGAAATACACTGCTGAGGGGAGCAGCAGCAGTAGGTGAGACAGGAGAGGTCTGCTGGGCCATGTGGGTCAGCCCCCTGGCTGGGGATCCAGCTGCAGTGGCTGTGATTAGCATCATAGTTCTGTCTTAATCCCTGTGCCATTAGGGAGGCCCCTGCTATTGAATGCCTAAGAGCAGACAGGCAAGTCTCTTACTATCCTCTAGCTAGCCATGTATTCTCTGTTACATTTGGGGTTTAACTTTTCCATTACCCTTATCTGGAAGTCTGTTTGCCTTTAACCTACTTCTATCTATTTGACCTTTAAAGTCTCAGGCATTTCCCTGATTATGATATATTATTGAGTACATTGTCTTGTATCAACTTATTTCATGTAGGGTCATGGTTGGAATGAATATTAGAAGCCATTTAACCCTAGAACTGTCAACATTTCTGGCAGTAAAGTTTTATTACTAATACTCCTGTTAAGAAGCCTAGGATTTTCAGGTATGCTGACAGGCTGGAGGTCAACCTGAGCACATGGGGATTTGACCTTCCCCTCTCTACATGGTATTCATTTTTAAAACTTGATTCTGTTTTAATTCTTTCCAATCTGTTGCATTTTGGGCAATCAGAGATGATCAGTTACTGCTTAATTACTGAGCTTTGTGATGTTTGGACGCTGTAAATCTGGACCATGTTGAATGTTAGCTTCTAGAGTTTGTGTCTCACCTTGAAACAGCCAAACCAACAGAGATGTTCGTGCAAGAGGCGTGGTTTTGAAAGGTTAGCAGTCTTTGAGACTTTGGAGTGGGAAAGGACTGGTTTTCGGGAGGCCATCTGGTGATAGTCATTCCCTGGTTCTGAAGTAATAGGGGGCGATCAGAGTCAATCCTGGGAGACCATCCTTGTCTGATCTCTGCCTTTCTCCACCAGACCCTCTTTCCATCTACCGTCTCCCCACATCACTGCTATGTAGTCTTGTGCTTGCTTTTCATTCTCATTTGCTGTCCTGATGTGAAGGGATGTTGAACCTGCTCACCCTCTCCCTCTCTGGAACTCCACTTCTTGGCCCAGTCATTTCTTTACTTATGTTTCCTTGATATTATAAAGCTATTTTTGAGCTCTTTCATGTTCACATGTTAATTGTAAGCATTTTTTGTTTCATTATTTTCCTATCACAGAAATAATTTTTCTCTCAGTGTAGGAAATGATATATATGTATTTTGTTTTTTCTAACATCCAGAAAGCAAGGGGCTAACTCCAGAACAGGACATTGCTGAAGAAACAGCCCCTGGGGTGTTAATAGAAAGATTTCCAAAGGAAGCTTCCAGTGAATGTGAGGATTCTTTAAAGAGTCAGCAGGAAAACCACGAGAAACACTTAATACAAGAGGTGGCCATTCAGAAGAAATCCTCTGGGGAGAGAAGTTACCAGTGTAATGAATTTGGAAGAAATTTCAGTCGGAGGTCACTACTTGTTCAGCAGCAGGGAGAGAGACTACAAAATTATGATCCATTTAAAAAGAACGTAAAACAAAATTCAGACCTGATGAGGCACGAGAGAATTTGTACAGGAAAGAAACCTTGGAAATGCAATGAGTGTGAGAAAGCCTTTAGTTACTACTCAGCTTTTGTCTTGCATCAGAGAATTCACACAGGGGAAAAACCATATGAATGTAATGAATGTGGTAAAGCCTTTAGCCAGAGCATACACCTTACTCTGCATCAAAGAATCCATACCGGAGAGAAACCCTATGAATGTCACGAATGTGGGAAGGCCTTCAGTCACCGCTCAGCCCTGATTCGGCATCACATAATTCATACTGGAGAGAAACCCTATGAATGTAGTGAATGTGGAAAGGCCTTTAACCAGAGTTCATACCTTACTCAACATCAGCGGATTCATACTGGAGAGAAACCTTATGAGTGTAATGAATGTGGGAAGGCCTTCAGCCAAAGCACATTTCTTACCCAGCATCAGGTCATTCATACTGGAGAAAAACCCTATAAGTGTAACGAATGTGGGAAAGCCTTTAGTGACCGTTCAGGTCTTATTCAGCACCAGAGAACTCATACTGGGGAGAGGCCTTATGAGTGCAATGAATGTGGGAAAGCCTTTGGCTACTGTTCAGCCCTCACTCAACATCAGAGAACTCACACTGGGGAGAAACCCTATAAATGCAATGATTGTGCCAAAGCCTTCAGTGACCGCTCAGCCCTTATTCGGCATCAGAGAACACACACTGGAGAGAAACCTTACAAGTGTAAGGATTGTGGAAAAGCTTTCAGCCAGAGCTCATCTCTTACAAAACATCAGAAAACTCATACTGGAGAAAAACCCTATAAGTGTAAGGAATGTGGAAAAGCCTTTAGCCAAAGTTCATCTCTTTCTCAACATCAGAAAACTCATGCTGGAGGGGAAACCAAGGATTACGGAAAAGCTTTTAGTGGTCATTCAGCCTTTGGCCAGCAAAAGAGAATTCATACTGGATAAACTGTAAAATGTGGCACATTCAGACAGAGTTATTGAACATTTGCTATATGCAGCATGGGGGTTTCAACGAAAGTTAAAACTGTTACAAAACATGTATTAATTGAGAAATCATTGTTGACATGGAGCATAGCTTAGTCAGAATGTGAAAAAAGAGTTTTACATTTTTCAAAATGCTCCAGTGGAGGAGGACATTGTGAATTTTCTTAGGGAAAGAGGAAAGTTATTTCCGACACCTTACTGTGTAGTAAGCTATCAGATCCTTGTGAGAAATGGGGTACGCCATGGTGAAAAAAGGACATCTTGACTAGGTAGTCTTATAACCTAAGGGATAAAGTTCCAAGAGACAAGGAAATTGCAGGGGTAGAAAAAGAAAAGGGATAGAATTCACAATGAGTTTGTCCAGGATGGGGAGTCAAAATAGAAGGGAAGTTGTACTTAGTCGTAAATAAATACAAGGGTACAATGGAGGCAGAGGGAAGAACAGGGAAAAAGAATTGGGGAATGAACTTGAGGTGTTGATTGAGTTAATTAACTCAAATGGGTACTCACAGCCTGGAAACATATTAGTCAGACTTGTAGTTGCAAATTTCCATGAGGGCAGCTTTCCCTTGAAGCCTGCCAGGGTTGGGTCTCTGCTTCTACAGTTCGTGTCATTTTGACCCTGCTTATTGAGAGTCACATTAACTCCCAAATGTCAAGGCCTACATTCTGGAAAGGGAGAGGACAGATGGGACCTTTGAGGATTTCAATTAGTGTAAGCTGTCTTGCTTAGAATGTGCTTATTTATAAAAGTTTACCTCAATTGTATGTAGTTTTTACTTTAGATTTTTTCATATCATAGTAAAATTTAGTTGTGGACTTGAACTGCATATTAGATTGTACAAAACTTGAAAAGACTTTGAAATTTTTGCCTTTAACCATTTTACCCTAGGAAAGATGACATCTTTGTATATGTATTTTTTTTCATTGAAAGTTTGATTTGAAGGTTATTAGAAACATTTTGAATGCTGTGTTTTTAGTTTTCATGAATTTGACTATGATGCATCTTGATATGGATTTCTTGAGTTTCTCCTATTTGCTGAGCTTCTTGAGGCTGTAGGTTTATATCTTGTGCCGAATTTTGGGAATTTTCAGACATCTTCTGAATACACGCACACTTCTGTGGTGATTGTGATAGTGCAAATGTTATATCTTGGGCTATACTACCACCGGTTCAATTATTTTCAGTATATCTTTGTCTTAGCCCAGGCTGCTGTAACCAAATACCATATATCAGGTGACTCAAGCAACAGAAATTTATGAGGCAGAGATCAAGTTGTTTTATCTTTTTCTCTGGCAAGAGCTTTCCTCTTGGTTTACAGAAGGCTACCTTTTTAATGTGTCTTTATGTAGCCTTTCTTTGGTATGTGTGTCTTCTTTCTCTCCTCTTATAAGGCCCCAGTCCTAGGGAATTAGGACTTAATACCTCACTTAGTTACCTCCTAAAAGCCTTGTCTATCAATAGTCACATTGGGAGTTAGTACTCCACATGAAAATTTGGGGGAGACAAATTCAGCCCATATTCTGTCCTCCCCCATACAAATTCATGTTCTTATATGTAAAAGTACATCCATTCCTTGCCTACAGTCTTTATTCATTGAAGCATCAACTCTGAAGCCCATGGTTTCATCTAAAAATCACCTACATCAAGTATGGATGAGAGTCAGAGTACAGTTCATTCTAAGGTAGACATCCTGTCCACCTGAGACCAGGTAAGTTATGTGCTTTCAAATATGATTGGGAAAGGCATAGGATAGACATCCTCATTCCAGAAGGGTGAAATAGGAAAGGAGAGGTTAACAGGTCACAAGCAAATTCAAAGTCTATCAGGACAATTCCATTGTATCATAAGGCTTCATGGTAATCCTTGACTTATTGCCCTGCCTTTTAGACCCACAAGACAGTGGCTCTGTCTCCCTGATTCAGTGGAGGGGCAGTTTTGCTGTTACAGCAATTTTTAAGAGGAAGCAAAGGCACTCTTAGAGGTAAAGAGGTTTATTTGCACATCTGTAGACCCACTGGGATTACTCGCCAAAGTCTGAGCTCCGAATAACAGGAGTGGTAGGTTTTATACAGTTTGTATGTGGATGCTTGTCACCCCAGCCATCACAGACCTTCTTAATCGCCTGGGAAGAGTTGGAGTAGCTGCAGCTACTGCTGTGGGCAAGCAGCACACCCAGCTACTTTGTGCTCCAGCAAGCAGCAGAACTCCAGCAGCAGACTTGGCAACCTCTTGCTTCACTGCCACCAAGACTCCACTTGGCAGCCCCAGTGCTACAGTTAGAAGCCACCTGGCTAGTTGAAATGTGGCAATTGCCCAACCATTTGAAACTGGGAAGGCAGCCTGATGATCTCTGACTGTACTTAGGAGTCATCCTTCCCTTTTCTTGACGTGTAGCACGGGTTTACAGCTGAATAGCTCTATTGTCTGGCTCTAGAAGTTCTAAGAAGTCGACAGCCTCTCTTCATTTTGGAATTTTTCTGTCCCCTTTAATCCCAGGAGGCAGTGTTTCTGCTGGTATAGTCCCATTTCTGTTGCTGGCTTGTGCTTAGATGATTGAGTAAGTCCACGAGTCACGCCCATGATCTTTTTATTAAAGAGGTGTGGAGCCACATCCTTAGTGTTAATTTCAGATCAAGCCTTCTCATATTTTGTAATAGAGACAAAAATTTTCCAAATCTCTAATTTCTAGATCTTTCTTGCTTTGCAATTCCTTCCTCAGTTCATCTCATATTTTACTATAAGTCAGTAGGGCCCAAACTGGTCCTGAAATACTTTGCTGACAAACTTTTGCTGAATAGCCATTTGTCATAAATTCTACCCGCCGCAGAACACTAGGACACAGTCCAGCCAAGTTCCCTGCCATGCAGTAAGGATTGCCTTGCATCCTGTTGCCAGTTACGTGTTCCTCATCTCACCAGAATGACCTTTAACGGCCACATGTCTAGCAAGCACCTCATAGGCCTTCCACTTCTCCGCATTACCCAATTCCAGAGCTGCTTCCATGTTGTTAGGTCTTTGTTGTGGCAGCACTTAAACAAAATCACAGACTGGGTGCCTCAAACAATAGAAATTTAGTTCTCGTAATGCTAGCGTCTGGGTAGTTCAAGATCAGGGTGCCATCTGATTTGGTTTCTGGTGAGAGCTGTCTTCCTGGCTTTCAGACAGCAACCTTGCTATGGCCTGCAATCTTTCTTCAGTTTTTCCCTCCCTCCTTTTCTCCCTCCTCCTCGCAAGACTGCCAGTCCTAGCAGATTAGGACCTCACATTTACCTCTTTATTTAACCTTAATTACCTTCTAAAAATTCTAAATGCAATCACATGGGGAGTTAGAGCTCCACATACGGACTTGGGGTGAGGGAGACACAACTCAGCTCATAGGAGTATTCACCCTACTGTCCAGACTGGGTGTTAACTGTTGTATAAGCAAGTCTACTGACAGTCCCTCCATTCTGCTGTTGAGCCCCATCATCGGGCTTTATTTCAGTTTATTTAGTATTTCTCAGTTCCATTTGATTATGTATTTTATTTCTTTGCTGAGACTTTCTGTTTGTTTTTTTTTTTAATTTATGTCAAGCCATGTTAATAATTGCTCTTTGAGGCATTTGCATGAGGCTGTTTAAAAATCCTTACCAGGTTATGCTAACATCTGTATTATCCTGGTGTCTGTGGGTTGTCTTCATTCAAGTTGAGATGAACCAGAGAAATTTGGTTCTTGGTGTGCTGAGATATTTTCGTTTGAATAGTAGACATTTTAGAAATTATGAGACACTGTATCCTGCTGAAATCTATTTGGGCAGGTCTCCACTGCCCCTCCTTTGGTGGAGAAAGTGTTGGGGTGGGGGGGCATTATTACTTGTAAGCTGATATTGGAATCCAGGTTCATCACTGGCTTCTAATGAATGACACCTGGCACAGGGCTTCACACTGCTGAGTGGGGTGATGATACAGATCCCCACTAGACCTTTGCTGATGCCACTTTGGCTGGGAAAAAAAGGAGAGTCTTGCTGCTCCCCTCATGACCTCCACTGGCACCATACCAGTAAGGAAGGGAGAAACATCTTGTCTCCAGTAGGGCTGGAAGTCTCACCTCTCCATGTGGTCTCCAGTGATGCTGCTGGGGTGGGGTAGGGAGAGGGTTGGTTTTGAAAGTCCTGTCCTCTACTTGATCTCCTCTGGTACCACCTTGGGGTGGGGGGGTAGAAGTGGGTAGACCATTGAGCCTTCTTACTACCCAAGGAGGGTGGGTATATAGAGTCCTCTCTCATTATTGTTTGTACAGATGTATCCAGCTGCCTTGTTTCCATGGCCTTTGCCTGGTTATTTTCTAAAGGATTCCATCTTGCTTGGCTGCTCCTTTCCAAGTCTTTTGACTAGAAATAACAGACTTTTGTTAAACCTTTTTTTTTTCTTTTTGGCTGTGCTCATGGTGTTTATGGGTCACTAACTTTTTCAGAACCCAGTGTGGGTTCTGAAGGCTCAGGAAAAGGAAGGCTCAGGAAACTCAGTGCTATGTCATTTTTCAGGTTCTGATGTCACCAGGCAGTCTGAATTCTCTCTATTTTTTAGAATCTTCTCATACTGTTTTACCTATAATGTCCCAGATTTTTAGCTGTACTTATGGGAACTAGGAAAGGTATTCTCCATCTTTTCCAAGACATCTTTCAATTTGACACTGAAATGACACATCAGGTTATGATAGCACATAAAGAAAGGTATATGGTTATACGTAAGTCATTTATAACCAATTAGGACTAAGTTCCAAGAAGAATACTCACTTGTTCCCTAAAGATCAGTGCTGAGTTGCTTGGAGAAACTACCAGGCTACAAGCTCCACCTAACTTTGAAAGAAGGTTACAAATTTGAGCAGAGCAAAAAGATATGACTAAGACTGTAAACTACAGCATTAACATTTTTGTATTTGTATCTTTGTTCCAAAAGCATGTGAGAACCACTGGAGGGAGAACTAGATTCACAATTTCTTCCATTATGTATTATCTATGTGAATATTTGTTCATTTAATTTTTATATATAAATGTGATTTCAGAAAAAAACAAAAAATAATGAAAACAGGTCCTCCCTGGTGACATAGGGATTAAGCCTCAGTGCTATAGCCTCAGAGGCCTGAGTTTGATCCCGGCCAGGGAGCTAACTCACATACGGTGCAGCAGACCTCTCCTGTCTACCTGCTGCTCCCCTCAGCAGTGTATTCAGTAGCTCTGCCCACTCTGTCTCTAGTGAATTCTCACATACGCATCCCACCTCTGGCCCACACCCAAAAGGCAATTCCTTTTGTTTCCTCATTTATATATATATTTAAAAGTAATACCATGAGAGTAGCTAGAATTAGGCAGATAATGGATACAAAGTTATTTGTAAACTCTGTTTCTGTAGAATGATTTTTTGGTATAACTGATACAGTCCTTTACATGCCCTGTCCATCATGTATGTTTTATGATGGTGTTGCCTAATAAAAAGTGACAACAAATAGAATTGGATGTCTTTTTATTTTTTTTTTTGTTATATTTTCTTGAACAGTAGGAGAGGTACATCTTTTGAGATGATCCTATGCTTTAAAAAAAAGCTATTAATGTGATAAAATGCATTGATAGATTTTTCTACTATTAAAGAATATTTGTATTTCTTGAATTTACCAACTTAGTGATTTTTTTCCCACCTCTGGAAGAGCATATTTTCTGAGAATTTAGTTGTATTTCCCTGGTAAATTGGCATTTTTGTGGATGTATGTGTGTTTTGATTAACTTTAGGGGCTGTTCAGATTTTCTGAAAATTTTGAAGTTACTTTTTCCTAAAAAATTATATTTTTCCATTGTTTGAAATATTTTTATTTTCCTTAAAATCCTGTTTTATCTGTAGTTCCATCCTCCTTTTCATTCCTGGAATTTCTTATTTGTGTCCTGTCTTTCTATTGTTTGCATTTTCAGAGGTTCATCAATTTTACTAATCTTTTAAAAGAACTGACTTTTTGGACTTTTTATAAAGTTAACTTTAGTGAGGCATACTTTACATACACTAAAATTACCTATTTAGAGGTCCAACAACAACCCTCTTAGTTGTATGGATGTATATGTACGTGGCTATAATACAGTTTCTCCCATCTGTGTTTAAAAAAAAATCCAATTCTTAGTTTCATTGATTTTATTCTACTCTTTACTCATTTAATTTACTTCTGCTCTAATATTTATTATTCCCCTCCTTCTGCTAACACTGTGCTTAATTATTTTTCTACTTTTTGGAGAGTAAATTTAGATTATGGATTTGAGATTTTTTATTTTAGGGTTATCATTGACATTTTAACAAATTATGTTTAACTGAAATTCTAAAAGCTAATCAATTTTTTTATTCCTTTAAATTGAGAACCTTAGAACGTTTCAACTTCAGTCACTCCTGTATGAGTCAGTTATTGATGATTAGCAAACCCTTGTAAGTCAATGTGTCAGTTGGATGGTGCTGCTCACTGACCTCCACTGGGCTCAGCCATGTGTCTGCTGCAGGGAGGTGCCTAGTCCAGCTGACCCGGGATAAGGCACCTCTGTTCTCCTGCCACCTGTTCTTCCAGCAGGTTAGCTCAGGCATGTTCTCCTGGCAGCAGGGGTCCAACGAGCAGAGTATATAAGGCCGTTTGAAGCCTCAGCTTGCAGTGAGCACATCATAACTTCCATTACATTTTATTCACCAAAGCAAACCACTAGACCAGGTTAGACCAAACAGGTACGAAAATGACTTTCACTATTGCTTTAAAGGAAGGCATCATAAAATCACATCATGCAGGGTGTGGATCGGGGAGGGATGAAGAATTAGGTCATTGTTCCAATGGATATACAAGTCTCACCCTCCCGTCTTAAGTATTGGTTTTATTTTATTGCTGTTGTTGCCTATAGCTGTATTTGTTTAGATTTTCCCACATTTATCACCATTCCTTCTTGGTTTCCAGAATAACTTTCTGGAATCCTTTTCTTTCTTCCTGAAGAACATTATAGGTTACTCTGTTGAAGATATTCTGATGATAAAAAGTGAGAATCAGTCTTTGTTGACTTAATGTCTCTACTTTTGCCTCAGTTCTTGAAATATATTCATGAATTCCAGATATAGAGTTCTAGATTCAGTTACTTTTCTCTCAGCACTTTATTTTTTTAAGATTCATTTTTATTTATTTGTGCATAGAAGAATTAGGGTACAGACCAGAAGTGTGGGGGTGAGAGGATTCACCAGAGGCAGAGAGGGGAGCAGAACAGGTGACCTGACTGAAATACACTGCTGAGGGGAGCAGCAGGCAAGACAGGTGCATTCTGTTGTGCCATGTGGGTCAGCTCCCTGACTCATGCTCCAGTGGCTGTGATAGCTTCACAGTGTTGTGCTTTAACCTGTTGAGCTACTAGGGAGGACCTGACAGTCTGAGACTTTAATCTTTGTGCCACTAGGTAGGCCCCTTCTCTCAGCACTTTAAAGGTATTTTTCTACTTTAATCTGGCTTAGTTTTTCAAGGTTTCATAATCATTCACTGTATATTTAAAATGTACAGATCTTATATTATTTCATATATTATTTATTCTGAAAGATGTATTATGAGGTGTTTCTTCAGAGAAGAATTCAATAAATTCATTTCTGGACTGAGATTTCCTGGACCACACAGAGAATATTACCTCAAAATCCTCCTGGGGACAGCTCTTTGATGATGATTTCCTAGGAAGAATCACCCATCCTCAACTTCCATCACCAAGTATGGAGGGTACTTAGGCAGGTGTCCCTGTGGATCCCCATCTTTGGTGGCTAGATTTATTTTCTACCCTTATTCATTAAGGGGTTCAATCAATTTTAATTTAGCCACAGCTATCCCAAACTGTTGTTTAGAACTCCTTTGTCCTGTTTCCTGTCAATAATGAGCCTTTCAAGCTCTCTCTTTTTTTTTTTTTATGATAATGTTCTGAGGAGCCTAGGCCAGTTGTTCATGTGTCGTGCAATCTGTCCTTTCTCCTTATTTTCTCATAAATCCACAATAAGCATTTTTTGTCAAGAACTCTACAGAGCTGTTGTGTAATGAATTCATAAGTCAATTCAAGAGACTTACGATGTTAATTAGTCTTGTTATTCCTGATGCAAAGTGTGATTTCTTTGTTCCCATGTTGTTCAGATTCTCTCATTATAATCCTCTCTCCTTCAGGACTTAATAGTGATCCCTGAAAATCTTGTTTCCCAACAATCTTTCACCTAGTGTTTTTTGACTCCAATGATGATTCTTGCCTGAAACACTTATTACATTAGTGCTGTAAAATTGTATTTTTCTAATTCTTTTATTCCGTCCACATTTTTGTAGCTGGCATTCTTATAAAAAGAGCAGCTTTCCGTGTCTCTCATTTAGTTTTCCCCCCAATATCTCTGTAGGTCCATGATTTTCTTTTTTAAATCTTCAGTATACAGCTTGATGAACTTTCACTTGTGCATAAACTCAACTAAACAACTTTAGCTCGAGATATAGAACATTTCCATTGTTCCCGGAGACTCTTTCAATCCCATTCCCAGTCAGACAACCCCACCCCATCTCATCTTCCCAGCCTCTCCCCCACCCCTCAGTAATCACTGTTTTGGTTTCTGTCAACCTGGACTAGTCTTACCTGTTCTAATTCATCATTGAAAAAATAATCCAGCATATGCGCTTTTGTGTCTGGCTTCCACTGTCCACATTTTGTGATTCATCTTGCACATAACAGTAACTTGTTCTTTTTCACTGATGGTATAGTATTCCATTGTAAGAATATACTACAGTTTGTTTATCATTCTACTGTTGATAGGATTTGTATTAGTTCCTGTTTGGCCTATTGTGGATGTAACTGCTAAGAACCTTTCTAGTAGGCATATGCTTTTTTCTGGGGCATATATAGCTAAGAGTAGAACTCCTGTGTCTAGTGCAGACATGTGTTTGGCTTCAGGGGATAATGTGGAAATGGTTTTTCAAATGATTTTTCAGTTGACAGAATCTTTATCAGGAACTCTGAGAGTTCCTTTTTGTTAGCATTTTGCAAGGGTTAACATTTTAACCATCTAGTTCATGTGTAGTGGTCTCTCACGGTGGTTTTAATTTTCATTTTTCTGATAACTAATGATATTATGTTTTCAAATGCTAATTGGACATTAGGATAGCAACCTTTTTAAAAGTGCTATTCACATTCCTTTATCTACTTAAAAATTCTGTCCTTTTTATTCATTTGTGGGAGTTCTTTATATATCTTAATATTCATCCCTTATTAGAGACCTGTATTGAGGATTTATCGCCCACCATTTTTTATGATGAAATATAGAAAGCAGGAGGCCTTCGTTCTGGCTTCTTTGTCCTTTTTTCAAGGTCATCCTGGTTTTCTGGACTCGCAGGGGGTTCTAAGCTCACTTTGTTCTATCCTTGCACCAAATCTGGAACCAGCCATTCTAGAATGATCCTTAGTTTTTTTAGTGAAAAATGTTTTCTTTTTGGGGGGAGTTGACATATAAAAGTAGCTGTTATGTTTTCATGAGCAGATTTATTACATTTTAATCCAGCATTTCCATTTAAAATTATTATATAGGACTTCTGCTTCATCCAGTGCTGACATAATAGTTCATATGAGCACTTATTCTCCTTACTGTGCTGACGTAGAATTTGACTATTCTAACATTGCAAATAAAAGTGAACTCATATGCTGCTGGAGGGAAGGGAAAAATTCTACTACTACTTTAGAAAAAAAATGATCTGGCATTTTTTTTTTTTTGTAAAGTAAACATGCCTACCATTGACCCAGAAACTTGACTCCGGAATATTTACCCAAAAGATATGAGAACACATGTTCACAAAACACTTATAAAATTATATTCCTAGTAGTGGTATTCTTAGCAGCCAAAACTGGAAACAGATCAAGTGTCCGTCAGCAGTAGAATAGAATAGCAAAGTATGGTACATTTACGCAATGGTCTCCACAATAAAAAGTATGAACTACAGATACATGGGTGAACTTCAAAAACATGTTGAATGAAAAACACGACTGTACATGATATATGACTCCACATAAGTGAAACTTTAGAAAAGACAAAACTTATCTCTAGTGACAGAGAGTAGCAGAGGCACTGCTTCTAGAAGAGGGGGTGCAAGGGGACTTTCTAAGGTGCTGAGAATGCTCCTAACTTTGATTGGGTGAGAGTTGCATCACTCACTGCTAACACTGGTGGGCAGAACTCTACAGTTAAGACTTATGCGAGTGGAATCTATAAAAATGTCCTAAGGTGTACAAATATATGTGAGTATTTGAATATAACTTATGTATGCAAGTTTAAAAAGAAAGGAAGGAAGGAAATAACTGCCTGGAAAAAGCCTTAGAGTATGCGGAATAGACAAGTTTAATGTAACTTCATGGCAGGCACACATTGGTGGGGGAAACAGGAGATTTCCACAGAGTTGCTGGATGCCAAGATGCTGCTGAGCAGGTATTCAACCTGCTGCTGCAATTTCCAGGGTTTATTGGTCTTCCAAGAACTGCCCTGTGGTTCCCTCAAGCCTCACCAGGTGGCAGTGTTTTACCAGTCAGCGCCGCGGGGAGGAGTCAGAAGACGGGCGATACCTGTGCGCTGGAAGCCACCTAAGAGCTGGTTTCCCTCTGTCATCATCATAATTCACTTTGAGCAGACATTATTACTCATCATGATTACCTATTTAATTCACCGCCTTAGTTGAAAACGACTTTTATCTTTATTCAAAATCATATCTAGGGTATTATTATAATATGCAAAGATGCCACCCATCGCAGTTTTTTTTAAGACAACTTCAGGCCCTGTTGAAAGCTGGGCAGAAGAGTTTCCCCAAATACCCAAAGTGACCTCCCAGAAGGGGTGGCTGGTGGCATGGTCCCCTGCGGAGTGGTGCATTTGCCACTCGGCAGCAACTATTTTAAGTGCTAGACAGATATTATTACTATTTCTGCTTTAGGAGGTAGGGACTATTAATCAATCACATTTTATTTGCCTTATTAAGTAAACAGTGGCATTTGGGCTCCAGAGCCACGGTCAAGGAAGGGGTTCAACTCCCAAGCAGGGACTGGGCAGAACAGCACTGTTTGGGCTACCATTTTATCTCTTAAAGTTCTGGGGTGGTGTCACCAGCTCGTTGTTTGAGTTCTTAATGCCCTCCATGGGCTTGCTCATATTTGGTCTTGAACGTCCAGCCTGCCTAGGAGGACAGTCTCCCTGGAGCCTTGTCCAGGGTAAACTACTTAGCACACCTCCTACCCCGATGCCCTCAATGGTTTCTGTGAAGTTAGGCTGCTCCCGTTTTTTTTAAGGCCATGGAGGTACAGAAATATCCCTGCGTTCAGCCGTGCCCCGTCCCGGTGGTGGATGTGCGACAGCTGCTCACTGAAGGTTTGTGGACTGAATGGCCTTTTGAAATCTTGGCAGAATGCACCTGAAATTATTTTTAGTTCTCCACGTCTGGTTTGCCTCATTACGTGGGATGTCCTGTTCTCTGTTGGGCTGATTGTTTTAAAGATGCGCTTTTCCCGGGATGTGGGGGAGGGTGGGAGTGACTTCTACTCAAGTGTAGGATTTTGGGAAGCTCACCTTTGTCCGGGAATTTTTATAAGGACTCCAAATTACAGCACTTGGTTTTAGCATTAATCATGCATGCGCCCAAGTTTTAACTATTTCTCTGCCATTTCAATACACCCGTTTCTCAGCTGGAGCAGGTCCCTCCTCCTCTCCTGATACTTGCTGGTGCTTTCTGCTCCTGTGCCAACAGGCTCCTTCCCTTGGTCTCCCAGGAGGCAGGGCTGTAAACTTTCTGCCAAACAACCAGAGGCCTCAAAATGGGGCAGCAGATTGTGACTTGAGGTGAGGAGATAGCAGAAGGAGTCATGGAAAGTGCCCTGGGAAGGAGCAGAAGGTGTCTTTTGGGACCCCCAAACTGAGAGGTTTCCAGGCTCCATCTGGCTATGTGGGGGCAAGACCTCTTACCTGGAAAGGCACCCTCCAGGTGGTTCTGTCCCAAGCGGGGCCTTCACTCAGAAAACCTGTTCTGCGCCTCATCCTGTCAAGCCTGCTCCAAGTCTCCCAGTGACAGACTCATTTCTCAGAGACTCACAACCAGCTAGAGAGTTAAACAGAAACATAATTACACCGAGCAGAGGTGTGGAGGTGGAGACAGGTACTCCGACTGGACACCAGGGCCCAGTCTGGGGGAGCTGGGTGGCACACTTGAGTCTTAGCTGGGGACCGGGTGGCCCTAGGGCCAGGACACCATGCCCACACAGGGAGGTCTGTGGAAGCATGGAGGACTGGCACACTGGGCACAGAGACAACTTCAGCGTGGCTTTGTCTGGGGACAGAGGGTGTGGCGGCTGGCACTGGAGACAATGTTGCTGGAGATAAGAGCTGGTTGTGAGGAGTTTGGCCAGCACAGGGAGATGCCTAGCAAAGGCCTTTTCCACGCGGTACTGGAGTCAGTCAGAGCAGTCTAGCTTCCCAGGAACAACATCAGTGTTAGCTCCTGATCTCAGCTCCTAATTCAAAAGGACTTACTTTTCACTCTAATCCATGCCTGATGCTGGCCAGGGTGGGTGTGCATGCGGGTGAGACTGGGGTGCTGGCACAGGCAGCTCTGCAAATGCCCCAGGGTTCAGGCTGATGAATTCTGTGACAGGTCATCTGGAGGTGCAACGCTGGGGCCGTGGGCACAGAAGCGGGTGACAGGACCTCGCTGCTTTGCTGCTACCTCCAGGAAGCAA
Source organism: Condylura cristata (assembly GCF_000260355.1). Lineage (NCBI taxonomy): Eukaryota > Metazoa > Chordata > Mammalia > Eulipotyphla > Talpidae > Condylura > Condylura cristata. Next base: position 2,339,334 of record NW_004567121.1, read on the forward strand.
CACTCTTTACCTCCACTGATGACCTGTCCCCCAGGATGGCAGCGCTAAGAGAGGCTAGACATGCAGTCAGCTCGGCCTCCAGGAGAGAGGCGCCGTGGGCTGGGTGTTTCAGCAGTGATAGAAAAGGAATCGAGAGAGCAGATGACCTTTATTTAACCCACTAATGTTTTGTTAAATAACACATGCACATGGTTAAAAATAAAACCGTGTGCAAGGGCCCTGCTCAGAATCAGCCCAACCCCACTCTGCCACTCTCCGTCCGGTCGCACCTCCCTCTCTTGTTTCTTCTCTACAGTGACCTCCACACGTCTTCAAAATGTGCTTATGCTGCTCTGTCTAGATTTACAAACGGTGGACAATGCTTATCAAGTTGCTATTATAAGAGATTAAAATTGAACTTTTATGCCACATCCTTTCCTCGTTTCTCATAACATCAAAATAGCCCTCTGCATGGTTAACTCTGGGTGCAGGGCTACCCTGTGTATGAGAGGTGATGGCATCCCCGTCTTCAGCCACGCCCTACAGCTTCCTTGCTTGACAATTTGCTGGGTGTGCAGGCTTAATCACTTCCAAGTGCTCCCTCAGATGCCTGCAGTAGAGGGAAGAGGTGCCTCCTCCTCGGTGTGCACGGCACCACACAAGCACACACAAGCATGCATGCCTCCATGCTACTTTTCTCCCACTTTCGTCTCACCTGGATCATCCCAGGCCAGCCGACAGCTGTCATCTGAGGCACCTCGGTGCCCCCCAGGAATGACTTCTCTGTCTCCCTATCCCTATATCTTTCTCATTCTTAGCTGTGCCCCCTCACTTTAAGGGAGAACATACTCCAGTAACTTCCACAGAATATGCAAACTGTGTTAACATTCCTTGGGCATAACGTTGTCATCCTTAGGCCACTTAAATGACGTTTCAGTGTATAGTAGAATGCAGGGGAAGAGGGTGCAGCCCTGCCTTGGGAAGGTACTTGACCCACACTGTTCTGCTCTGAAGTGCACGGCTCCACCCTCTTGCACTTTCGGAAGCCCCTAGCCCACTCCCCGGTGTATTGGAGGCTTGCTCCGAAGTCCTCTGCATGTGGAAGCTGCCTGCTTAATCTGTGGCCTAGCGCACATTGCTCTGCTCTCTCCTGCTTTGGAAGGCGCCGCTCTACCGCCCTCTCCATCTAGAGGGCTGATTTCTGTCTTTTCCTGTGGAATCACTGCTCCTGGCCTTTGCAGTTTCAGACTGCCCCTAATGTGTCCATTTGGAAGTCGATGCTCTCCCACCGTCTGCATCAAAGTGGTACCCTGTACTAGCTCTTGAAGGTACTGCAATGATTTTGGATGCCGCAGTGGCACTGTCTTCTGCATTTGGAGACAGGACTCCCCTGGGAATGTGGAAGGCGCTGATCCACACACATGTGCTTGGAGACAGTGCTCCTGCGACCCTTTGTGCCTGGACATTACTGCTGCTCTCAGGCTCTGCTGGAGTGCCTGTCCTGCTGTTGGGTGCCTTGTGAGGGCACAGCTGCCATGTTGCACTCACCTGGCCAGGCAGTGCTTGCTGCCCTCCATACACAGAGGCACTAGAGCTCTTCACTCTGCATTTGGAGGTCACTGAACTTATGTCCCCATCATTTCCATCGCACCATCTGCTCTCCTCTGTAATTGGAAGCCTCCACTTTGCATTCTGTTCCATTTGACTTTGCATTTTGGAGACACCTCCCACTGCTGCATTTGGGAAACACTGTTCCATCACTCACTGCACTTAGAGGTCACTACTCCAGTGTCACTTCGACTTCAGAGTCCTTTCCCCACTGTTCTGACTTTAGAAGGACCAGCTAGAGTGAGGTGAGGACTACTTTGTGCACTGACCTTGTCTATTTTTCAGTCAGCACATTAGTCCATCTTTAGAAGCTATGGACTCACACACCTGACCCCCAGCTCCCCATAATTTTCCCAGGGCACCTCACACACTGCTGGACCTTGGGGGGGAGTTTTCTACCTCTCTAAACATTTTTGGGACAGGTTTTACTTTCCAATCCCAACTGGCCTGCAACTAACTAAAGGCTTCCAAGGAAGGTGCTTCTGGGGCTGTGTGCAGCCCAGACTCCTCCCTGCTACCAGGCTGATTCCCCAGGCCCTGTGACCAACTGGGTGACCAAACCCTCTCCCCATCCCACCTGACAGCCCCCTAGGATCTGTGTAGATCTGGTCCTGAGACCTGGCTTAGTAGCACCTGCCTGCCTATTGTGGGTGAGGAAGTGGGGTTCAAGATAGCCACAGGCAGGAATGGACTCTAAAGCCTCCCCCGGATGTTCCCTCAGGAAACTTCAGAAGCACGTGAGGTGGGGCTGCCCTGTCTGTCTGGATAAAGGCTGCTCTGAGCAGGAGCTGAGGCTTCTCAGGGCAGTGGCTCTCAGGCCACCTGGGTGCTCACAAAACCTGCAGATGCCCACACCCACCCCTGGAGGTCACATTTCATGGCATGAGGTCCAGGTGCCAGCAGGTGATTCTGATGGTAGCCTGGTGGAGTTTCTTCAGGGCCTCAATGCCTCTCTGCCTTTGTCCTCTTCTTTCTTGTTGACTGAGCCGCAAAATTCTTGCTCCAAAACCACCTCGCTTAAACCCCTCATAAAACAGCTCTTCAAACTGAAGGTCTTACCAAGAGGATGGATGGTTTTGCCTCTGTCCTTTTAAAAGTTGGTACTCGTGTAGGGCTGAGATTCAGAGGCCCACCCAGCCTCATGCTCTCCCTGATGCGTGACTCATGTCCACCTGCTGTTGCCCCTGAGACAGTAGGTCCACATTTTATGCCTCATGATACTGGATTCCGTGAATATTGTTCACAAGTGCACATGACAGTGTCACAAGACCCTCACCTTGGTCTCTTGAGATGGGGGTAAACCTCCCTGAGAGGAAAGGCCTCCCTTTCAAAGAGGCCAGAAAAGCAACTGTCCAGTTTCTTTCTAGGCACAGTATTTTGGGGTGTGCCACTGTGGACATGCTCCTGAGGGGCCAGTGGTGGGGTGTAGAAGTACCCATTGACCTCAGGTATCAGAGTGGCTCCTATGTCTTTGCCCATGGTTGGGGGGAGGCCCACACCTCAGTTGCCAGCCTGGGGAGGACACCAGCTGCGTGCACAGGGGAAACACTGCGGGGAGAAGACCCTGAGAGGGGGTCTGTGCCTGCTCTTGCCCTTCAGAGGCTGCAAACTAGACTTGGGGCCCGGGGTATTGAGGAGCAAAGAATGCAAGCAAGACGTGGTAGGAGGAGACAAGGTGGCCGGCTCTCTGACCTGCCTCTTGACAGCTTCTGGTGCGCAAGACCAGAAGCCGGTGGGGTTTTCTCCTGCTTCCTGGCCCTCCTCCCAACCCTTGATGGCTCCCGTCCTGGGCACGGGTGGCCTCTCATGTCTTGGTGCTCTGCGCTGCCTCATCTGGTCCTGCCTGTCTCTAGAGAGAATTAGGCTCCAGAGCAGGGCAGAGCAGCATGAGACAAGGGCACTGGGCCTCTGCGGGGTGAAGGTGAGGGACATTTGACCTCTCAGGCCGTCTAGCATTACAAAGGCATCTTAGGTATCTGGTCTCTATTGACTCTTGTTAACTGTGGTCAAGTAATCCATTATGGTCTTTTTGTTACCACAAGAACAGTTATGGATCTAGGAATCTGTTTGTGAATTGTCCATTACATTTCTCCTGGCTCTGTCTCCTGCTGTGGCTTGAACCCACCATTCCAGTGGATCAAGATTCTTCAGAGTCCTCAGTCTATCATCAGGACCATGCGCCTTCTGCTAGGGTTTGCACAGTAGGTGCTGAGCAGGTGACACACCGTGTGAAATACCCCTCTGTCTTTTTAAAAATTTTAAAAAGATTTATATATATAAGAACTTTATATATTTATATGTGTGTGTGTGTATATATATATATGTATGTA
>NW_004567121.1:2343350-2368861 GCF_000260355.1 Condylura cristata
ATATGTAAAAATAAACTTATATATATATATATAAAGAACTGGGGTGCAGGCCAGAGGTGCAGGGTATGAGAGGATTCACCAGAGACAGAGTGGGGAGCAGAGCAGGCAGATTGACTGAAATACACTCCCAAGGGGAGCAGTGGGCGAGACAGGAGAGGTCTGCTGGGCCATGTGGGCCACCTCCCTGGCTGTCGGGTGTCATTATTCCCCCTCTGTGCTTTCCCCAGTCAGGTTCTTGAGTATAAATGGGAAGGGGAGGGGGTCTATTTGTCAGGCTGATGAGCAGCCTCCACCAATACAGTGACCTCTCAGAGCTAACTCAAGGGGACTAAGGGCAGAGCCACTTGGACTACAACCAAAAGCCCATCTATTTAAGACTTGTTTGTCTAAGCTCCAGGGCACCTGGAGACTCGGGCATCGGGCAGAATGCTTGAGGGTCAGATCCATGGTGCTCTCATGAGCTCCCAAGAGGAAAAAAGGTATGGCACCGCTAAAGACAGCACACCAGCAGCCTTCCGTCTCAACTTATCCTGTGGCCAGAAGAGCTGGACTGGAGATGTTACAATAGAGCCTGTTCCCATGATGCTCCTGGCAGGACGACACCTAACTGCCTGAGGTTCAGCAAACCAGACAGGCTTCTGTTTTCTTCCCAAGGGACCATGGCTACAAGTGCCACCAGGTGAGGAAGAAGCTGATGTCAGAGGCAGAGGTGGCCCAGGCCCTGGCCTTGGAGAGAAGGCCAATGACGGGGCTATCAGTAATGAGGAGGAGGTCGCCAGGTTTCTGGGGAAGTTCTGCCTCAGGCCAACTGATCTGGACACCAGCCAGTCTGAGGATGCGGACCCTCTGGTTTCCGGGGGACTCATCTGACCATGCAGAGGAGGCACAACTGCATAGAAGCCTTGGTGGCAAAGACTGAAGTCTTAGGCAGCCAAAAGCTTGCTTTCAGCAAGTCTTTTTGGAAAATTGGCTCAGTGATGGACTGCTGCTTTTAGTAGCTCACCCTGCCACAGCAAGCCAGACACAGCCATTTCTGTCTGCCCTCCCGGCCCTGACCACCCCTGACAGCCGCCTGCCCAAGGTCCCGACACACAGGCTGCCTTCCAGGCTGTGCCCGGGGGCCTGCCATGCTGTGCCCGCAGTAGCTATCACCAGACATGCACAGTGGCTCTCACAAGGCGTGTGTGTTCGCCGCTGAACCCACAAGCGAACGGTTCCCCTGGCCATTCTCTGGGCTATGCCTGGCCTTACTGCTTCGAGGCCATGAGGATGCTCCCAGAGACTGCTGCTCCCTCCCCTGCTCCAGCCCACCCTCACCTCATTCCTTCCTCACCTGGTTCATGCCAGACGCACACGTAGAATTTTAGTTTGGGAGCTCTCCCATCTATTCTGGAATAATTTTCAATGCAATATACTGCATTCATTTTCAGGAATCTCCGGCTGAGCGAATATTGTTGATTTTTAAACATTTTGAAATCCCCTGCCCCAAGTCAAGGCAAACGTTTATGGAACATATTGGGTGTGCCAGGTTCTGTGCTCAGGGCTGAGGATGATGGGTCAGTGAGTAAATACAGTTGACCTTTGAACAACTTGGGGGTCAGAGGCACCTACCCATATCCATACCCCTGCACATTTGAAAATCCTGTGGATAACCTTGACCTTAAACATAGTCATCCCTTGCTATGGGTGGGGGGTTGGTTTCAGGATCTCTGCAAACCCCCAAATCCTCCACTGCTCAAGTCCCTTATAGTCAGTGCTCAGTACCTGCAAGTTCACATCCATGGATTCAACCAACTGATGCATAGAACTTGAAGGTAGGAAAAACCACACATGAAGTGGACGGGTAGTTCAAACCATATTGTCGGAGGGCCACTGTCCAACCTGGTGGCGGGGAGGAAGACTAATGGCAGGTTATATGGAAGCAACCTGGAGGGACCCCCAATTCATCCAAAGAGAGGAGTCAGGAGACCTCCTAGAGAAGACGACCACGGGAGCCAAGCGTTAAAGGAAGAGGAGGACAGGAGTAGGAGGAGTATCGTGAGTGCAGACAGGACAGAGAGGACAGTGAATCTTTGACGCAAGGCAGGAAATTCTCAGGGGAGCCCAGTGCATTCCCCTGGGGAAGGGCTTGGGGAAGCAAATTAAGAAAGCAGCTTTCTCCTAAGGCGGGTGCTGGATGCAGTGCTGGATGCAGAAATGAGGGCTGAGAAGTCAACGGTGCTCATGTCTGCTAGAGGAAATTGTCCAAAACATCTCCACCCAGACACCCCTTCCCCTTTCATGGAATTCTCACCTAAAAACTGTTCAGAATGATACCCATTGGGTGCTCTGGACATTTGATGGCATTTTGAACAAGCTATCTGCTCCCACATCTGTGACCAACTTCTTTCAAATGTCACTTCCTGCTCAGAGGGCCCACGGACCCCTGCCCTCCACAGTAAGCTCGGCAGCAGCAGCTATAACTGCGCCACAGAAGGCTGTGGCTGTGGGCTGGCTGGCCTGGGATGCTGCCCCAGGCTGGCACCGTCAGCTTCTTCCTGCTGGGCTCAGAATGTGGCATGACTGGTGGGTAGACCCAGGGCAGCCAGATGGCCTTCTACCCCCTGGGTACTGAGAATCCTGGCTAATGTGTAGTGGGCAGAGGCCCAGAGGCACTGGACACTGGACACTGAGCTCTGGGCACTTGATCTTCCTGTTCTGGGCTCTGAGCACTCCATTTCCCAGGCTTGGACTCCTCAAATACCCCAGAATTCTACAAAAATGTTCAAATGGATGAGTGAGTTTCTGTGCCTGAGTGAGCTTTTGACTTTTACCATCAAAAGACTTGAGAAGGATGCTTGCCTCGCTCTAGTCTCCATGATCTGATAAGTGGAGCTTTTCCCCTCAGGTTGGTTTATGGCCCATTTCCAGGCCACAGCAGAGACACCTGAGGCCAGAAGAACCAGCCTTCTCATGCTGTTTTCTTGAGAACTACTGGGCTTCTTTCTGTTCCCGCAGGGTAGCACACAGGCAGCCAGGAACCTGGCATCCTGGGGCCCAGCTGTTCTGTGAAGGGCAGCATCCCCCCTCCATAGGGCTGCAGATTTGGGGGACCATCAAAATTCTGTGTGTGGGGGGGGGGTCAGGGGTAGGAAAATGGCCCCAGGACGTGTTCTCAAGGTAATGGGAGCAGCAGATCCCAGGTCAACCAAACAATTTCCATAAGAGAGAGAGCAGTCCCAGTCCCAGGAGATAGGATGTGCAGAAAGGTGTTAATAAAATCCGGGGAGGCAGGATAGGACCAGTCTTGAATCAGCTTCCCCACTCTAGAAGCCTATGGCCCTGCTACTTGCTGGCCCCATGCCCTCAGAGGCAACTGCCAGAGTACCCTTCTGGCCCAGCCAGCCCACCCTCTGGCCCAGCCCGCCCAATGCCCATAGCCCACTTGGCCTGTGCCTCCAAGGACTTCAATTATAGCAGCAGTTTCATCTTCCACCAGAGCCCAGCTTTGGCCACAGGCCCCATCTGCATTCCCAAAGGCTGGGCTGATGGGCTGGCCTAATAAGATTGCTCCATCAAGGTCCTGCTGAGGCCACTGGTCTGGAAAGTCCCTTTTGTGCCTCAACATTGTCAAATAGGCAGATTAAGTATCTTTGTCAACCTTCCCACCCCAGGCTAAGGAAGAGGTTTGATATGTATTGTCTTTTCTTGGGGGAAAATCTCACCTTCAAAGTACAGTGGTTTTATTATAGACACTTATAAAAACACTTAACAGTGTTAGTGTTAACCCTGGTGGCACAAGGGGTTAAGTCTCAGCACTAGGAAGCTACTATGGCAGCCACTGCAGCATGAGCTCCATCCCCAAACAGGGAGCTGACCCACATGGCACAGCAGATCTCTCCTGTCTCAGCTGCTGCCCCCCCTCAGCCGTGTGTTTCCATAGATCCACCTGTTCTTTTCCCCACTCTGTCTCTAGTGAATCCGCTCCCCCCACCCTCACCTCTGGCCTACAACCCAGCTCTTGTATACATAAATAGGTAAAATAAATCTTTAAAACAAAACACTGACAGTAGCAACTGATTGCCTTAGTGAAGATAGTTGAGAAAAGAAAAATGGGGTGGAGGAGAAAAGACACTGGGGCCCTGAGTTGCTCATTTCCCAGCGCCCCAAGAGTTTCTGGTTGTTCCCAGTCAGCAAAGACTTTAACTCTCTGTCCTCAGTGCATCCAAATCAGAAATACAGAAAAAATAAAGAAGAAGAAGAAAGAAAAGAAACAAGAGACATCACTCCCTCCGCGGGTGGATTATGTCAGGCAGGGAAAGGGCTATTTCCACCTTGCTACCTTGCTTGAGGGTGGGGTGGGAGGAAAACAGCAAGTGGTCACCAGGGCAGCAATTCTTTCCAGCAGCTCACAGTGGGGGAGGAGAAAAAGAGGAGGAACAGGCAGACCCTGGGGAGATCAGCCCTTCCTGGGAAAGGCCGTCAGGGGGCCAAGATACCCCAGTACAGGTGCCAGGCTCAGCTGAGTCAGACAGGAAGTGAGGGATGGGGGCAAGGTGGGCACAGTCTGCTTTTGGCTTTCCGGCACAATCATGGTCACAGGGGGTCCAAGGCCTCTCTCCACATACCGGAGCAGGGTCACCGAGGACAGTGCTGCCTCTGGACCCAAGGTGCCAGGCACCCCTAGTCCATTCCTTGCTGCAACCCTGATCCTCATCGCTGAGTCACCCTTTAATGAGGTCCGTTTCCTGTCTGCACCCCGTTATTACCGGGACCATTCCTTCTATGACTGTATGCTTGTCCCCTGGCTGTGTGAAAACTGGGGGCAGCCATGGGAAGAATGACTCAAGTGCAGGCCCAGCCTCGACTCAAACTTAAGTCCCTTGTTTACTGTCGAATCCTCATGAGCAGCCTTCAACCCCTGTGCCCCTCTCTCACCTGGCAAACCAGAACTTGTGGGTCAGGATAAGAGACCAGCTCCTCTCTCTGGGGCCCTCAATATTGGGGGGGAGGGCTGCCATAGAAACTCATAAACTTCTGTTCTTTGAAAACAAGTGACACGTGTTTGTTGAGCAGACACTGAACTACACAAATGAGCAAAAGAGAATTAAAAATTGCCCATGACTCCATCGAGAGAGGATCACTGTTCTGGGCCCTTGCTCCAGGTATTGCTTGGTAATCAACCATCTGTGCCTGTTAATGCACCATGAGTCCCTCTCAGGTCCAAGGAGTCTTTCCACATAATTTTTTTATTGACTACTGTGTGTCCTGCGAGACACTCGTTTTACCAACTCCTTTGTGGTGGCCTTCAAGACTGTTTCTGGTATTGTAGGCAGGGCTGAAATATCCTCCGTGCATTTAGTCAAGTTTCCCCCGGCTGGCTCAGCTACAGGCACCATCTGGGGATTGGACACACAGCCATTTGCAAAACAAAGACATGTGTAGACACATCTCTGGGCACATCCTTGATTAGTTCTTTCAGCTGATGACTGGCTAGGGCACTGATGGGCCAAGGGGCACACCTTTGCTGGGACTCGCCTTCCTAGAGGACTCCGAACGCAGGGTGCCCTGCATCCCAAAGGCTTGCTCTGGGAGCCACTCTGGCAGGGCCTGGCCGCTGCTCTGCTCAGACTGGCCTGGCAGTGGGCACAGGCCTGAGAAGAGACAACAGGCCCAGAGGCAGCTGGGAGCGGGCCTGGTTCCTGGGCCTGTGTGGCTGGTCTTGCCACCCCTTGGGCCAGAGCTTCACTTACTATCTGTGTTTTCCCAGCCCTCAAATCAGGCTGCTGGGCCTGGGCATGGAATGCAGTCTTGAAACTGGGCCATTCTAAATAATCCAGAACTGCTGAAGTGCCTCCCCTCCCCAGCTCCAAGGCGGCCCTTTCAGGAGGGTCTGGAGAGGGGTAAGGGTGCCCAGCTCTCTACCCCAGGCCTCTGAGGGCGGGCCGATCCAAGCCCTGCCCCCTAGCCCTGGCCTCCGCCCCTGCCCTTCCAGCGCTCCCGGCGGGAGCCCAGGTCGGCTCGGGAACCCAAACCAGTCGGGCCGGTTTTGAGAGCCGCGGGAAGGAGGCTGCTAAAGGATGCACGGCCTGCCCCGTGCTCTGCCTGCACTCTCCGCCGCCTGAGCCGGCTCCTGCTTGCCCCGCAGCCCACCGAGCCCACCGGCGACCCCATGACGCACAAGCCGGGCGTCCTGGCGCCCCTGCTGGGCCTGGGCCTGGTGCTGGCCCTGAGCCTGTCCGGGTCGGGGGCCGAGGATTGCGGGTCCCTGGGCCCAGCCGAACACCTGGCATTCACTCCCGCTGCTAAGGCCCGGTGGCTGGCCCCTCGAGTCCGGGCCCCAGGGCCCCTGGACCCCCTCTACAGCACTGTGCGCAGCTTTCTCTCCGTGGTGCAGCTCAACCCCTTCCCCTCCGGTGAGTTGCCCCTCCTAGGACTCGCATCCAAGGCTTTGGGTCCCCACCCTGCACCCTTATCCCCTCTCCACCATGGGGCTGCCTACTCTGTGAACGGGCACTGCAAAGGCAGGGTCCCAGGGTTCCCCATCCGCTTCTCCCTCTCCAAAGCCCAGGGGACATCACCTGGCCTAGGCTCCAGGACCTTCCTGTGTGACCTTGGACGGACACTTTGCTTTCTGGACTTAGTGTCTCTTCTTAATGCAGAGGAAATTACATTAGATGTTCCCAAAGAGCTAGCTAAGACTTCTCCCCTTTAGTGCTGCTTGGGTTTGGAAGGGCCAGGAGGGGATGCAGGACCTCTCCCTTCTAGGCCCCTGCCTCTGGAGGGAAGGACTTGGGGTCAAGGACCTTCTCTGCTTTTAACCAAACCGCAACTTGCAGGCCTTACCTGGTGGGTCCAGGTGGACCAGTCCTCCCCTCAGACCTCTCTTCTCTGGCAGCACCTAGATACTGTTTCCCCTAAGGGCGCCGTGTGGTGGGAGGAGCCCCTCCCCAGAGCCCACCTTTGCCTGCAGTGGGGTGGACACGGGCAGGCTGCCGCTGCCTCCACACCCCCCACTTTTTCCACAGAGCTGGTGAAGTCCCTGCTGAATGAGCCATCCTCTGTGAAGGTGGATGAGGTGAGCCCTGCGGGGAGTCCAGGGCAGGGGATGGGGTGAGAATGAAGGGCTGAAGTAATCTGCACTGGCCTCCAGGGTGGCATCTCATCAGGTCTCCCTTTCCCTCCTCCACAAGGCTGCAGTTTGCAGACCTGCTTTGAAACCTGCGACTTTGCCATCGATGGACCCTGGGGTGGGGGTGGGGGTGATCCTTGCTGTGAGCCTGACTGCCCCTGAACTTCAGTTCCCTCCTTTGTAAGATGTAAATAGCCAAAGGACTCCCACGGCATGGCTATGGGAGATGCTGGAAAGCTCTGGTCTGTTTGCGGTTCCCCATTCCCAAATATCCACTGCGCCCCCTCCACCCCCCTCTGGGGCAGTGGGTTGGGTGTGGGGGTCGCGACAGCCTCCTCCCTTGCCGCCCTGAGCAGGTGGTGCGGTACCAGGCGGGCTACGTGGTGTGCGCGGTGATCGCCGGCCTCTACCTCCTGATGGTGCCTACTGCTGGCCTCTGTTTCTGTTGCTGCCGCCGGCGCCGGCGCTGTGGGGGCCGACTGAAGACGGAACACAAGGCCATGGCCTGTGAGCGCGGCACCCTCATGACGTTCCTGCTGCTGACCACACTCGTGCTGCTGTGAGGGGCGCCCAGGTCAGGTGGGGGGTGGACTGAGGTGCCAGGTGCTCAGGGACATCCTGCAAGCCCTTTGCCCTCCCCGCCTCAGGATCGGCATGGTCTGTGCCTTTGTCACCAACCAGCGTGTGCACAAGCAGATGGGTCCCAGTGCCGAGGCTGTGCCTGAGACTCTACTTAGCCTGCGCGGCCTGGTCTCTGATGTCCCCCAGGTGAGCAGAACCCCTCACCCCCTGTGAACTCCTGAGGCCCAAGGAGGATGGAGCAGAGTGGGGCCTCAAATTAGCCCATAGTCTGCAGATCAGAAAGGGTGCCCCTTCCGACGTGCTCCCGACTGCCCCCTGCTGGAGAGTTGCTTTAATACACAAATGCTCCCTGTGTCCTCAGGATGGACACCCAGCTCTGTGGGAACTGGGGCCATCAGGAGTAGGGGTCAAGCTGTCAGTAACAAGGAAGGGCAGCTTCACAGCTCTGTGTTTGTCTAGGAGCTGCAGGCCGTGGCACAGCAGTTCTCTCTTCCCCAGAGGCAAGTCTTGGAGGAACTGGATGGTAAGGGTTACCAGCTGTCCCCGTGGTCCCCTGCTCAGACCTGCCTGGGGGGTCTCGCTCATCCCCTTCCCCTGGGACCCACCTGGGAACACCTACACAGAAGCTGAGGAAACAGGCCCACCTGGCAGCACAGCAGCCCCTCTACAGCAAGACCGAGAGACCAACGTCCACCCTGCAGAGCCAAGTGCTGGGTCCCGGAAGGCTGGGAGAGCCCCAGGTTCCTGGGGGCAGCTCTGCAGACTGCCCTGTGCTCTCCAGGTGTCGGCCTGAGCATCGGAAGTGCAATCCATGCCCAGCTTGGGAGCACTGTGTACCAGGCTCTGGCGGCCGTGCTCAGCTTGGGCCAGGGTGAGTGAGACTAGTACCCTAGGTGGGTGTGGGGAGCGGCAGGTGTCCTCCTGGGGGCACACCCCGCCCTCATTCAGTTATGATTTCTGTGCCACCTCAGCAAGCCCCACCCATGTCTTTCGACTTTCCCAGGGCTTTATCCCAGAACCCCAGCCTCCTCAGCCTCCCTGCCCAAGTTCTAGTTTAACATGCCCTGGAGCAGTTTCCATTATAACTACCAAGGTTAATGACCTGAGATCCCTTTGAGTGGGGGGAAGGGAAGGTGTTCTGCCACCTGCAAAGCCTCTGAGGATGCCATTAACAGTAGAAACTGCTCAGTCAGGATGTGGGTCTCTCAGCCCTGCAGATCTCTGCAGACCACCTCCAGGCCCTGAACGCCACCTCAGTGGAGCTGGGGCAGAGACAGCGGGGCTTGGAGCCAGCTGTCCGGGAGCGCCGGGAGCACCTCCTCACCCTGCTGCAGGAGCCTGTCTGCCAGGGCTGCGCAGAGGCTCTGCGCCAGGCCCACACCCTGGAGCTGGGAGCCGACTTCAGCCAGGTGCGGGCAAAGGACAGGCTTCTTGGAGCAGAGGGCCTCTGCCTGCTGCCCCAGGGATCCCGGGCAGCCTGTGTTCTCTGGTTTACTGAGGCACAGCCCTGACCCCTGTCCATGGTCTGCTCTGCCCCTCTCTTCATACGTCCTAGGTTAAGAGACTCATCCTCGCTTTGGGGCAAGAGTTCTGGGCATGCGCTGTGTTGGGTGCTTCAAGCACTTAGCCCCACAAGTTCTCACTGCCACCCAGGGTCGCAGGGCTGTACTGGTCCCCATTTTACACGCGAGGACCCTGAGGGGCCAGAGGCCTGTCCCCATATTTCCCCAGAGAGCCCTCTCAGGCCTCTCTGTGGACATTGTCTTTGCCTCCCCCATCCAGGTGCCTTCTGTGGATAATGTCCTGCGTCGTCTGCAGGGAGTCCCGAAAGCCAATTTCTCCGACATGGTAGAGGAGGTATGTGCCTGCCCTGGCTACCTGATTTCTCCTGCCCTCACCTGGGAACTGTTTCCACCCCTTTGGAGTAGGACCTAGTTGAGCCTAGGGCTTGGGCCTAGTCAGGGCTGCACCTATACAGAGCACCCTGGGCTGTGTCCCGAGTACACGTGGTCCGGTGGGGGCAGCAGACCGGCGTGAGGCAAAGAAGAGAGATCTAGGACCCCCCGGGAGGTGGAGCCAGGGGTGCTGGCAAGGGAGCACGCACAAAAACTGGTCTCCAAGGACAGGCAGGCTGTCGTGGGTGGAGACAGGCTGTGGGGGAGGGTGCGGTGTGAGTCAGCACCTGTGACCCAGGGCCTGGAAAATGCCACAGTTAGGGTGATTCAGTTGTGCTGGGTAGCTGGAGTGGAAGGTTCCAGGAGGAAGAAAGTGGAGGCTGAGCCTGGAAGAGTCGCTCGGAGCAGGGCTTTAGGGAAATAGACCTGGCAGCCAGGTGCAGCACAGGTAAGCTAGATGAGAGGACCGTGGTGGTCCCCTGCAATAGGCTAGGCAAGGTGGGGTAGGGAGAGAAAGGAGGTGTCCTTGAGGGATAGTATTTGGGGAGTGGAGTCAGCCTGGGCCGAGGAAGGGAGTGAAAGCCACAGACCAGCCACAGACCGAGGGGACAGAGGAAGTCTATTTCCTGTTTCCTGAGCTGGCAGCGCTGAGGGATGCCCTCCTGGGCCTGATGACTTCAGGGGGCCCCAAGCTGGGGCCCCCCATGGAGAGCAGGAGGCACAATTGCATCTGTTTCTGACAGGAGAACAGCACCTTCAATGCCCTTCCGCTCCTGGCCGCCTTGCAGACAGCTGACGCCGTCAGAGGTGAGGCCCTGCAGGGGCCAGGCGCTGCCACCCCACTACCAGAGAGGCCTGCTGAGAGAAGGGCGTGCTGGGAGGGGACAGGAAGCTGTGCACCTTGGCCAGGCCTGACGGCGAGCGGCCCTCTCTGAGCGGCCCAGGTGCCCTCCTGCCCATCTGCCTCCTCCCTGGTGCCCTTCCCATCTAAGTCCCTGCTGTTTGGGGCAGAGCTGAAGAAGGTGGTGAGCCAGCAGCCTGAGGGACTGAGGACACTGGCTGAAGGGTTTCCAGGCTGGGATGGGGCCTCTCGCTGGAGCCACGCACTGGAGGAGCTGGAACAGAGCAGCCGCCCTTACCTGAAGGAGTTACAGAGATATGAGAAATACAGGTGCCTGGGAACCTCACAGGTGGGGTGGGCAGTGCAACCTCTCAGCTGCCCCGGCCCGATGTTCAGTCCCCAGTACCCCCTAGTTGTACTAAGTCTGCCTCCGTTTATGCCATGACACCTGGGCCTCTGTGTCCCCCCTCGGCCATGTACTTTTGGGATCTGAGTCTGGGGAACCCATAGGAAGAGTGGGTTCTTAGGAATTGCACAGCTTTGGCCTCGTGGCCCTCCCCGCCCCTGGGTTCTGTGTAAGCCCATCTGTTCCCTTCTCGGTGACACTGCACCTTCACTGTTGCAGGTGGATTATGGGCTGCGTGCTGTGCTCCGTGGTCCTTCTTGTGGTGGTCTGTAACTTGGTGGGCCTCAACCTCGGCATCTGGGGACTGTCTGCCAGAGAGGACCCCAGCCACTCAGAAGCCAAGGGAGAGGCTGGAGCCCGCTTCCTCATGGTGTAAGAAGGGCTGGGGCAAAGGGAGGGGGTCTCTCCCCATTGGGCTGGCCTCGTTCCTCTTGTTCCTAATGTGGCTGTAGGAGTGAGTCCCAGGAATCAAGAGATTAATTTCTAGTTCTGTCCTTGGCACCCGTTTACCAGATGGCCTGAGCAATTTGGCCATCCATCTAGGCCTCAGTGTCCTCATCTGTTTAAAGGGTTGGACTCAAGCAAGAGTGGCAGATAAAGAAGTGGTTCCCCATCAGTGGCAACTGTGCGGTCACTGTTCCCTCTCCCGTTGAGGCCTCAGAATCCTTCTTAGCCCAGCAGCCAGGCAGCACCACCAGCGGGAGGGGGCAGCAGAAGCAGGACTTTACCACCCTGTGCTAGTTGTCTCCCAGGCCAGCACTGCCACATTCAACTGTGCAGGGCGCCTGGCAAGAGTGGACTCAACCAGAAATCAGCCCTGGTCTCAAGCCCAGTATGTAGCCATGCCTCTCTCGCAAAGAAGCCCTAGGCCAGACGCTGGTCTTGCTCAGACCCTGTAGGTTACTGCCCTTGCTCGATGCCCATGCCAGGTGGCTCTGTTGACTGAGGTGCTGGGCACCTCCTGATTCTATGAGCAGAACAGCTACCCTCTCCAGGCTTCAGGCAATCAGGGCATTGGTGATAGGGTGGGGTGGGGAGGAGGTGGGACCCTGAGCAGGCCTCAGTTCTCCCCTGTACCCAGGAGGCTGAGCCCCTGAGCCCGTCTTCCCAGAGGGCTGTGCTCTGGGACTGAGTCTTTGAAAATGACAGTCCCGGGATGTGGCTGGGCACAGTCTGGTCCAGGGCAGGCAGCTGCCTCTGCCGGGTCTCAGCCCCGCCCTCTGCTTCCTCAGGGGTGTGGCCATCAGTTTCCTCTTTGCTGTACCCCTCATTCTCCTGGTCTTCGCCACCTTCCTGGTGGGCGGCAACGTGCAGACCCTGGTGTGCCGGAGCTGGGAGAGCGGGGAGCTCTACAAGGTGTGCCTGGCCCACCCCAGGCGGCCCGGAGGGCGGTCGAGGAGATGTGGTAGGGCGGGACGGTTGGAAGGAAGTGGGGCCAGAGGCAAAAGGGAGAGAGGGACAGGAGGAGTGACAGAGATGGCCAAGGAAGAGGCAGAAAACGGCTGGCGAATAGAGAGAGGAAGGTGCCCATGGGCCAACTTGCTCTCCTAACCCTGAAGGGTTTCAGCCAGCCGGGCCCCTCTGCTGTTCTAACCCCGAGTCCGTAACCTGGAACCCTGGCTCCCCAGCACTTCTGGCAGGGACACCAACGTGCCGGCCCAGGTTTTCTGCTAAAGACCTGACCCTGCCCCACCTAGAGATTCACAGGGGTGGGGGGAGCTGCTGCAGGAGCTAGCGCCAGAGTTTCGGGGGTGCTTTGCGCTGAGAGTGGTGGGCGTGGGAGCCTTTGTGTCCGTCCTGCTCCGGTCCCATTTCTCCCTGCCCATCTCCAGTTTGCAGACACCCCGGGGAATTTGCCTCCATCCATGAACTTGACCCAACTTTTTGGTCTGAAGAACGTCAGCATCTTACTGGCCTATCAGTGAGTGGGAAACCTGGGCTAGGGGCTGGGTAGGAGGAGGGGCCGTGCGGATGTCCCCTTAGGGTGATGGCAGCCCTTCTGGCCTTCCCTTTTTCTCATCTTCGATGCTTGCCCTTTCTCCCCAGGCAGTGCAGGCAAGGGGCCGCACTCTGGAAGGTCCTACAGCTCAATGACACCTATGACCTGGAGAAGCACCTGGATATCAACCAGGTTAGGAGAACCATCTAGAAGACTGTGGGGACCCCTCCTGCAGGTCTGCAGGTCTCCCCTCCTCCGGTCTTGCCTCTGTGGAGAGTCTGGCTCCTGGAGCCTTAGATGTCTGCTACAGTGATCAAGTGCCCCCGGGCAGAGGCCCCAGGTGCAGGCTCAGGGCTTGGCCAAGGGCTGGAGCTCAGGGGCGATGCCAGGGTAGGTGGGTGGGTAGGGGTGAATGTGGCCCACACTGAGCCTGTGCTCAGGGGAAACCTGACAGCTGCAGTTGTCACAGGAAGGGATGGTGACAGTGAGCGAGGGAGCCAGGGTGTGTCCCGACGAGGACTGGCATTTGTGCTGCAGTTGGGAGCGGGGTGGCTGGGGAGCAGGGCGTGACGGTGAAGGCGATGGTGATGGGCTGGTGCTAAGGGCTGGCGAAGGCCCCTTGCTCACACTGCCGGTTAGTAGGTGGCGGCAGCGCTCCACTCCGTCTGTGCCTGTCTCCTAGCCACTGCACTTTCTGGAACTTGGTGTGAGAACTGCAGAAATATATCCTTGCTGGCTGGAGATCATCCTGGCACAAAGAAAAGGATGAGCTATTTCACAGGGGGTGATGTGCCTCGAGAATGTGGCTCTGCGGGGGTACGGAAGCTGGAAAGCATCCCTGCCTGCCTTGCTGTTCTGAGTGACGTGGGAAGAGAGCTGCCTTGACCCCGGGGAGCCCTTTCCACACACCTCCTGGGAAAACACACATTTCCTCCATCTGCCTCTCCACCCCATGTCGCCCAAGTGTGCTATCTACATCTTCCTGGATCTTCCAAATCCTTTGAAAGTTGGAAGCCCATGGGGTAGTGTAGCCACATGGCCCAGGTTTCAATCCTAGCTCCCAGCCTGCATAACCTGGAAGGTCTGTGGAATGCCTTAGCTTGCTCTTCCTCTGGTGTTGTCTCTAGCCTGAAGAGAGGGCCCTGGGACAGGCCCAGTTAGGTCAGACGGCCCCAAGGATGCAGGCTGGCCAGGGAGGGCTGTAGAAGGGGCCTGGGCAAGATGGAGCCTGTGCTTCCTGGCTGGAAGCCAGGATTCTCTGGGGAGTGAGCGTTGGGATGGGGTCGTCCCAGTCCTGGTTTCTGGAGGGAAGGGGCCCTGCAGGCAGAAAAGCCTGGACAGATAGCACCCAGGTTCAGGGAGACAGGACAGTCCCCCAAAAGTGACCTCCAGAGAGCTTGTCCTCAGGGAGGTGACAGGCTGCTGACACTGAGCTAAGTAAGGTGCCCTCCAGGGCACTGGCAGCCTCTGCCCGCTTTCAGTCCTGTCCGGAACATGCCTGTTACTGATGCCCGAAATGCTGCTTCCAGATCCCTCTCAGAGGAGGCCCAGCCCCTTCCAGGAGAAAGCAGAGTCACAGGACAGGGCGGGCTGCAGAACTTCAGGGAAGTGAATGCTCTTCTCTGGCCTGAGTTTCTCTTAAACATCTGTTAAAACACTGGAGCTGAATTGCATGTCCTTTAAAGCTCTGCTTGTAAAGTCAGGAAAACGCCAAGAGTTCTTTTTAAAACCGTGGTCTGTTTGGAAATGTGAGTGTGTCTGTTTGCTCATCTGTGGAGGAATGCACAGCTCCATTCCTCCATGTGTGCATTTTCACTCAGTCACCACTTGTGCCTACCACGTGTGAGCCTCTGCTCCAGACATGTTTGGTCAGATGGGCAGATGAGGTGTGCTCCCACCCCTCTAGTTTTAAGGGACAGGTGCTCCGAAGGCCTCAACATGGCTGAGGTGATACAGACAGGCTGGAAAAGTTATTTTTAATCAGATGGTCAGAGAAGGTCTGTGCCCCTGTCCAGTCACCAGGCAGGTTCTGCAGAACTGGGTCTTGGCGGGGTGGGAGCAGAGGCCAGCCAGGAGCCGGTCTGGAGCTGCAAGTGTCCAGGGTGGGGGCCCTGTGACTCCAGAACTGGGATCCTGAGGCCTGGGCAACCCCTTGTCTGGGAGAGTCGCTCTGGGCATGCCCCCACTTTCCTCTTCCTTGCAGTACGCTGCCAAATTGCAGCAGGAAGTGCAGAGCCTTAAAGTGAACGTGCAGAGTCTGGACCTGCTGAGCCCAGCTGCCCGCCAGGACCTGGAGGCCCTGAAAAGCAGTGGCATTGAGAACATCCACTACCCTGGCTTCTTTGCCCAGGTCAGCAGCGGACACCTCAGGCCAGCTCAGAGAGGAATGGGCCCACACCACACAGAAGCTGGGGCTTGTTGCGCCTTGCCCCAGCTTCTGCCTTCCCACCACTTGTCTATAGGTCCCTGGGGCCTCTTCCTGTGCGTGGTGTCCCCAAACCATGTGCCCCCACCCTATAGCTTGTGTCCCGCTTGTGGCCCTGACCTCTCTGCTGTGCAGAAGGCTGGTGGGAACGTGCCTCTTTGTTGAGTTACACCACAGGGTGCCTGGACAGTGTCTGATATGTTTTACAATTTCAGGTCAAACCCACTGTGACTGATGTGTCACAGTAGACTTTGTATTGGCCTCACGTCAGCCCCTTATGATGGTAAAGCAAAGCGCACACCTCAGTTTCAGTAGATGCCATTGCAGCTCCGGGAGGTTTTTGTCGCTAACTGATGTGGGGTAGCTTTGAAAAGATGGGATTCAGGGGTTGCTGGGGTTCACTCTTCTGACCTCTCCTGTTGGCCTGCAGATCCAGAAGCCTGTGGTGAATACTGATATGAAGAAGCTGACCCAGGAGCTAAAAAGACTGGCCCAGGCCCAAGTGAGAAGGGGTCAGAGACCCCGTGGGGCAGCAGGACTCAGAGAAAGGCCTGGGAGTTGGGGGGGGGGGTGGCGCAGCACTTCAATTGCAAGGGAGTGGCTGTGAAGCCAGAGCACTGAAGGCCCTCCTCAGTGAGGGCTGGGCCTCCAGATGCTTAAGGCTCTTGCAGTGTCAGTTTTGACTCAAGCTTTGCCACCAATTAGTTGTGTGACCTTGAGCAAGTAATTTGCAATATCATGGGCCTCTAAATGCTCACTGCTTGCAAAATCTGCCAGACAGATCCTATGAAAACATTGTGATGGATCAGAGACTATGAGTTTCCTCCAGAAGCTAAACACTACAGGAAAAACAATGTAGTGTTTGTATTTATAAATCTTCAGAGTTTAAAAAGCTCACTTTGAGACTTTGCATTGACCTCACATCAACCCCTTATGATGGTAAAGCAAAGAGCACACCTCAGTTTCAGTAGTTGCCATGGTAGCTTGGAGAGATTTTGTGGCTGGCTTAGAAGCACCAAGCAAACTAGGGGTGGGCCTGGAAGGTGGGCTTAGCCTCCCCAAATGCAGATCAGAATCAAGAGCTTAGGCGCCCTGGCTTTCTGCCTGTGAGCCCCATGTTCACCACCCTTCAGTATGTCTGGCTGAACAGCTCGGAGGGGGATGTGTTGGCAGAGGCTGTCCTGTTCTGGGCAGGGTGCCGTTCTCATCTCTGTCTCCCCTCAGGACAACTCTGTGCTACAGCAGCAGCTGCAGGACGAGGCGCAAAGGCTCAGAAACCTCTATCAGGAGAAGGTCCTCCCCCAGCAGAACCTTGTGGCAAGTGTGGAGACCCAGGGAGCCCTGAGGACTAGGGGCAGGGAGGGCCTGACGAGAATGGAAGCATTTCGAACTGTCCCTCCCTCCCAAATCCTCACCTAACCAGCCTTGGTCTCTTCTCGGCAGGCCAAGCTCAACCTCAGTGCACGGACCCTGGCATCCTCTGCCCCAAATCTCCAGGTGGCTGCTGGGGATGGGGAGGGAGGGGTGGACAAGTGGGCAGCAGAGGGCAGGAAAGGTGTGGATCACGCCTGCACTGCCAGGTCCCATCAGAGCTGAGAGTGAGAGTGGGAAGAGTGGAGGTGAGTGGGTGCTTGCTGGAGGGCCACCGTGAGTGGCCTTTGTGTCCTTAGGTCTAACCCCCACATCCTAGGTGAGCATGCTGTGTGTTGTATGTTGAGTCGTGAGCGGATGGATGACCGAGTGCATGCTCCGTGACTGAGTAGGGCACTGACCAGCTCCCCTCCCCCAGGTGGAGACCTCAGGTATCCTGGACAAGGTTTCTTACCTGAAAAGAGAGCTGCCTTCCTGGGCCAACCGTGTCCTGAGGAATGTGAGTGGGGGGGGGGGTGGGACAGGGGACGTGGGGCTTCCTTAGATCCAGAGGTGGGTGGAGGAATTAGACACACAGAGCCCCATCCCAGGCTTCTCCCCCAGCTCTGTCACCTCACCAGGAAAGCCAGCTTGGCCGTTCCTAATGGTGCCAGGCATTGGGAGGTGGGGTGCTGCTTCCAGGGGCTTCTCCCAGCCCAGCGCTGTTCTTTCCTGCAGCAAAGCGAGTGTTTCCTGTCTCGGGAGATGGGCTACTTCTCCCAGTATGTGGCCTGGGTGAGAGAGCAGGTGAGTGGGGGCCTCAGACCCCTCCTGGCCTCAGAGCAACAACTGGTCACCCAACCGCGGTGATACCAGCCGTTCGTTCACCCTTTTCTTCTCCCCCCACCCCCAAGACCCTGGGGTTGCCCCAGGCCTTTAGGAATAAACCCAAACCCGTGTCCTCCCCCTCCCCCCACCCCCACCTCCGGCCCTGAGTGTGTCCTGCTATCCTGCGTGCACTGCGGTGTGTCTCACTCTGTGCCCCGTCAATCTCAATATGGGGGCCTGGGGGTCTCCACGTATATCTGCCTCGTGGTTACTCCACAGGTGACTCAGCGCATCGCCACCTGCCAGCCCCTCTCTGGGGCTCTGGACAACGGCCGTGTGATCCTGTGTGACATGATGGCTGATCCCTGGGTGAGTGTCCCCTAAGCTCCTTAGGGCTCACAGATATTGAGGCCTCCGTGGGAAGGCCAGTGTGAGCAGGTCGTAAGGCGAAACTAGCCCCCAGGCACACACCCCAGCCCTCCCCCTCAGCTCTTGAGTGTTTCCCAGGCCCCTCACTGAGTGAGTGGGGAGCAGGGATGCTGACATCGAGGCCTAGCCACAGAGAGATGACCCACGCCGCTGCCTGTTCTAGAATGCTTTCTGGTTCTGCCTGGCATGGTGCACCTTTTTCCTGATACCCAGCATCATCTTTGCTGTCAAGACCTCCAAATACTTCCGTCCCATACGGAAACGTCTCAGGTGAGGGGGCTGCCAGGACCTTGGGAAGCAGCAAGGGCCCAGCAAGGAGTCTCTGGGCCCCATTCCCTGCCACACCCTGTCCCAGACACCCCGCCTGGCAGGGGAGGTGCATGCCTAACCCGAAAAGCCACAAGTTCTGAGGAGCCCCAGGGTCAGACTGTTCTCCTGTGTGTCATCCCATACCCTTATGGCCACACACCCACCAGGCATAGCATTTGGCGACTCTTCCCATCCCTGGAGGGCTCCCAAGGCAGCAAAGTCCGGACTCTGGGCTTGTGTCTGTGCTGGGCAGGGGCTGAGCCTGGGTGTTCACTTGCTCTCTTTCTGCGAGGCCACAGCTCCACCAGCTCAGAAGAGACTCAGCTCTTCCACATCCCCCGGGTCACCTCCCTAAAGCTCTGAGAGCCCAGTGGGTAAGTGCTTGGGGCAGGGCGGAGGGGGCACGGCAGTGTCTGGGGGTTGGTTCCGTGCAGCAGGCCTGACGGGCCTGAGCCCTGCTCTCCTGCCTCGCCTCACCAGCTCCATTCTTAATCCACAGCAGGGGTGTTTGCTGGCAGCCAGGCGCTGTGCAGGGCTGCCTGCTGCCTTCCCTGACTTGGATTGGACCAGAGGACTTCTGTTGCTCTTGCTGCCAGAGCCCAGGCCAGCATCCAGGCTTCAGTTGTCCCCCAAATCACCACCTGACTCCATTTTCCCCATTTTTTTACCCCCTTTCTGCTCAGAACACCATTCATCCTTGCACATTCAACTTCTGCTGAGCCCCAGAGCCCACAGGTTCCTCCCCGTGTCTATCCCTCATCCTCGCTGTGATACAGCAGTCCCAGGGTCGGTCTGTTCCCCACCTTTTGGAAGCCGTCCCCTGCCTCCTGGGTGGGAAGGAGACTGCCCAGCCCCACTCTGCCGCCATGGGCCCTCCCTGCTCCTGGCTCCACCCCTCCTCCCCAAGCCCCCTACTCACATCTGGTGCACCCACTTGCCCCAGCTTCGCTTCTGCCACCTCCCCAGATCATTGCTCCTCCTCCAGGGAAGCCCTTTCCCCCATATCTCCTTTTTACCTTATCCTGCTACCTTGCTGGTCCTCTAAGGAACCTCCTATCTGACTGCACTGGTCAGGTAAAGTCACCAAGAGTCCGGAGACTCTACAGCCCAGATCTGAACTGACCTCAGACTCTGCCTATGGCCCTGGGGCCCCTCGGACTTGGACCCACCACAGGCCATGACCTGTCTGAGGCCAAGGCCCTGGCCTGCACCTGCGTTAAAATAGTGCTGCTGTGCCCAGCTCATCCCTGAGCACTGGGCCCCTGGGAAGGGCCCTGGGCCTAAGCTGGGGCCCCTTCACCACCCTCCAGAAGATAATATCGACAACCCCACCCAGCTTTCTTACGAGGGATCTGGCGACCTCGGCAGGTTTTTGCACTCTGGCCCCTTCCCTTCTGCCT
Organism: Condylura cristata; assembly: GCF_000260355.1. Taxonomy (NCBI): domain Eukaryota; kingdom Metazoa; phylum Chordata; class Mammalia; order Eulipotyphla; family Talpidae; genus Condylura; species Condylura cristata. Next base: position 2,362,866 of record NW_004567121.1, read on the forward strand.
GATTCATGTGGCCTAAGGTCATCCCTCATTCACCCCTGTGTCCTCTGTGTCCTGGACCCTGAGTTCCAAAAACAGGGAAGAAGAAGAGGAAAGAGGAGATGGACAGAACTCAGATCCATTAAAGTGTCCCTGTGCTCCTAAGCCTCGTCTTGGATCCTTGACACCGCCTCTCCCAGGCAATGAAGCCTGCCTGGTATTTAATTGTGTTTGTGGCGAGGAGAATCCAAGGCCTCCTCTGACCATGGGTGTGCAGGGGTCCCCCCAGCAGTCAGCACATGGGGTGTGGGCCAGGCCCTGGGAGCAGGCAGACCTGGGTTCACATCTTGGCTGCCCCGCTGGTTAGCTGGGGCACACGCTGCACGGGCCCCTGGGCCTCACGCCTCCATTTGTAAGATGGAGAGAAGTCGTGGGCTCTCTTGGAGGGTTACTGCCAACACACTCATGTTTGCAAAGCCCCGGCAGGGACCTGGCCCCAACTAATGCTCAAACACTGCCTGTTTTTTACCACGGCTGCTCTGGGTCTAGGGCAGAGCTGGGCCTGGGCAGGTAGAAGGAGGAAGGAAATGCGTCCTTGCTACAGGTACACAAGCCTTCTCGGTTGTCGTCTGCTAAGTTTCAGTCTTCACTGCATCTTACAACATATTTGCTCCTCTAAGTTAGGGTGATGCATTCACAATGTATTGCTACTATGGAAAAACTCTCCTAGTGCAGCATTCTTGAGTGAGAGTAGCAAAATCACCTCTTTTGGGCTTTCCCCAGGGTTATTGTGCTGGTTTCTCATCTATTATACCTTGCATTTTAAGAATGAAGTTGATGGGGGTAAAAAAAATGACAACCAGAAGTGATTTAAAAAGATGTTCAGTTGTCTCTTAAATTTGCCTATACTTTATATATTTCAACATAACAAGCAGAGTTATTTTAAAGTTCATTAACTCCCTAGCATGGAGCCCCTGGGAGTCTGCTTCTGATGTCTGTCATTTCTCTTGGTTTTTGTTAGTTTTGTCTGTCTCCTTACTACTTGATGACTTTTGATTGAATAGCATACCTTGTATCTAGTCACCTGTAGAAATAACTGGAAGTAGGAAGACATTTTCTTCCTCTATGATGTTCACATATGGCAGGTGCCTTGGGCTCTAGCAAACCAGGATAACTTTAATCTATAGATGTCTTGTATCCTTTGAGCACTGATCTACTTCCAGTTCTTTTGTATTCCAGGAGTAAAGCCCTCTGGGGGTCCCACCCCAAAGTATGACATATTTTCCAGCTACCTCTGCCTCTTCATGGGCTCAGTTTTCACCTCCTTAGCACCAGAAGACTCTGCTTGACATCTTTGCAGTGTCTTCTGGGACCAGTGAGCCTATACCGCCTGACACCCACTTGAGAGACAGTAACCCCCAACACAGGCACATGTCTGTTTTGTTTTTTTTTTAAGATTCATTTATTTGTGCATAAAGAACTGGGGTACAGGCCAGAGGTGCAGGGGTGGTGAGAGGATTCACCAGAGACAGAGTAGGGAGCAGAACAGGCCGACTGACGGAGTACACTGCAGAGGGGAGCAGCGGGCAGATCAGGAGAGGTCTGCCGCACCATGTGGTCACCTCCAGGGCAGGGATGGAACGCATGCTGAAGTGCCTTTAGCCTCTTAGTGCTGTGCTTTAACCTGCTGCGCCACCAGGGAGGGCCCACATGTCTGTTTTTTTCCCCTAGATCTTGGGCCTGTGATAATTCACTGGCTTGTCTGCCCCCACCATGCTCCCCTTCTGACTTTTAAAATACACATATTTTGAGCAGCTTTTAAGTTAACCTCAGTTGGGAATTTAATCCAAATAAGCTAGTGCCACTGTGATCAGAAGTAGTAATAGTAAAAAGTTAATTTTTATTTCCCTCTATATCTGGGAAAAGGTGCCACTCTGAATTTCATACCTTGACCTGGCTAACTGAACACTGGCTTTTCAAAGCTCGTTTTGGACAGTATGGCTGTGGGCTCTGATTACCTGGGGAGGGCAGTGGCACTTGGCAGGTGAGAGAAACAGCCACAGAAAAAATATACTACAAAATTTTCTGGTTGTAAAATGCTAGGATTCCCAAATGCTAGCCCCTTCATGGCACTTCCTGTAGGGTGGGGGCCGACTCTGTTTCACAGTTGAGTAAATGGAGCTCACAGTTGAGTAAATGGAGCTACATGACGTAAATGTCTCAAGTTGAGGCCAGCCAGGCTTTGGATTCAGGCCCCATGTCCTGCTGGCCCCTGAGGCTCTCTCCCTCATGCCCCACCAGTATCCTAGGCCTGTGACCATGTGGGAGAGCGGCCCTGTCTCCAAGGAGATTTGATTCAAGTGTCCTTGCTGTCCCTGTGGCAGGAGGGATGACAGATTGGAGGCCCCGGGAGTTCTGCCAGGTACTCCAGCCAGGCCATCCCAGAGCAAAGGCCCTCAGCCATGAGTGGCGTCGTGGGCATCTGAGGTCCCAGTGTTGACAGGCTCCACGTGGCTCCATGTGTGCAAGGAAGTGCACTATACTAGGGGTCCTGAAGGCACAAGGAGAGCTAGCATATACTGAGCTATTACTATCAATCAGGAACTGTGCCAAGCACTTTAAAAAATATATTTATTATTTATGCATAAAAGAACTGGAGTAAGGCCATAGCTGTGGAGGGTGAGAGGATTCACTAGAGACAGGTGGCAGAACAGGCAGATGGACTGAAGTACACTGCTGAGGGGAGCAGAGGGCGGGTCAGGAGAGGTCTGTGCCATGGGCTCAGCTCCCTGGCCGGGGTGGAACTCGTGCTGCAGGGGCTGGGAGAGTGCTGAGATGACTCCTGTGCCACCAGGGAGGCCTGTGCTAAGCACTCTAGATGAATTCATTAAGGCAGGCATTGTTATTTACCTACTCATAGTGGAGGAGACTATCAGTCAGTTACAAGACTGGGTGGGGCCTGAGTAGAAGGGCACCACCTACCCAAAGGGATCAACTGATAGTGACATGTCAGGTGACACCTGGATCTTCCAGGGTCGTCCTGAGCAGCCTGCTCGGTAGCTGTGAATGGTGCCCCGCTAATGCACCCACCCACACCCAGGGCCTCCCTACCCTTAGCTCCTAGCGCCCTGTCTTTCCAGGCCTGAGAGCCAGGACAGGCTGGAGATTGGGCAGCTTGGTCGGCATTCCGTGTGCTGCTGGAACGAAGTGACTTCCCCGCGGTCTCGGCCTTCCTTGCACTTCCTGGACGCGCCGCCTGGGGGCAGTGTGCCGTCCTCCATCTGACCCTGAGCGCTTTAGCTCCAGGGAGGAGGAAGTCTGTGTGTGCTCAGAAAGGTGACCCCTGATCTCTGCCCACGAGTGATGCAGAATTGAAGTGTCTGCCCACACACGGAGGGGACCCAAGCATTAGAAGTTAGAGAGGCTGTGCTCACGTGGGGTGCATGAGCCCAAGCAAGGGGAGGGGAGGCATGTCCTCCCTTCACTTCAAGCCAGAAGGAAGGGGACTTTGAAGAGTGCCTCCAGAGAGCATCATCGCATACCATGAAGTTTGAGAAATCCAGTGGATTGATGCCTCTCCCCCATTTGCAAGTCCAGAGGGACAGTGAAGGGGGCGGGGGGCGGGCGGTTACCTGACTGGCAGAGCAAAAAGGAGGGCTGCTGGGAAGATGGGAGTTAACATGGACTCAGGTCCCATCTCTGGAGGCTGCTGGAGTGTTCCAGACCTCCAGGAACAGGCCAGCACCCTGGAGCTGCTGCAGGTTGTCAAGGCTCCAGTCATCCTGAGGGCTGTGTGAAACACTCCAGTCGGAGTGGTGGGAGGTACCCACTGAGAGGCCTTGAGGCACCCACAGTTCCAGGACAGCTCTGGCTGCCGGTGACCCCCATGTGTCCCTCCCTGGACCCCCATGGTTTGGCAGAGCGCCTGGGCTGCACAGCAGGAGGGCTGTCCATGTCAGCCACCCCCACCCCAGCTGAGACTGTTGTGTGATGCGAGGTGACAGGCAGCACCCCAGGCCCACCAGGCTCCCATCCACCTTGGGAGGGCAGGCAGCAGGAGAGACTTGGAGGGCCAGTGGGGAGTCCCAAAGAAGGCTGCTGTAGGTGGCTTTCCAGTTCCATGGCTGTGCTGGCTCATGGCATGCTACAGAACCCAGGGGAGAGCTGTTTTTTGGCAATATATTTCTTGAGCTCCTGTGAGAGAATGCATGCCAGGTGAGACCCACTTCTACCCAGAAGGGCCTCCCTCCAAGACTAGGGTTCTTGCATCAATGCCCCAAACCTTGAAATGTATATTTGTATCGAGCACACCTCCTCTCACCTTGGCCAAAGACCTACAAATCTAGGGATCCTGAAAAGGGCCCAGAAAAATCACGCTAGAAGTTCCATGGATCCTGCCCAAGGGGGGAATTTGAACATGAGTCTGGAGTTGTGAGGACTGTGAGCAACAACTGAGGAAGGCCCTGAGATTTGTAGACAGGGTGATGTGAGCCCTTGGGGTCTGCCAGCTAAGATGGCTCAACATGCCTCCTCAAATGCAACATGCTCAAGTGTTGAAGCAGAAGTGTAGGGAAGGTGAGTTGGGCTTTCTGTCTCTAGCCTCTGTGGCCATCGCCTGCTCTGTGCTGATGCAGGCTTGGGGACGGGGGGGACGCGTGTCTGATGGCGGCGCCTGGAGTATGGCGTGGGCATGCATACGTGGGCACACCTGGGCCTGAGGCTGGGGACTGAGAGCGGCGTCACTCAGCGATGGAGGATGGCTGCAGGACACTGGCTCAGGGGGATGAGCAGTATTATAGAAAAGGCAACCATAAGAGAACACCAGAGGTGAGCCCAGAGAAAGGTCAAAGACTTGCCAGCCTCCTGGCCCCGGCCCCCGTCCACCCAGCCTGCCTGCCACGTGCCTGGTGGCCTGTAAGGTAAATGGAAGCGATCGGGTTGTTCCGCCCTCCCGCTATTAGCATCAATGATCCACACCTGTGGGCTTACACCAGCGCCTGATGGCCACACCTGGGTGTGGTGCAGACGCGTGTAAGTGGGCACATCTGAGCCGCCTGAGAGACTGGGCATATAAGGGATAAGGGCGGTAACAGAGGATTTGGGGGGGTGGGAGTGGGGGGAGTGGGGTGCAGAGGAGAGGAGGCAGGGGGCTGTGTGGCAAAGTGCAGTGGAGACCAACAGAGAGACCTCCAGAGAGCCAGGAGAGCAGAGTCACCCGCCTGCCCTGCACCTGGCTGTCTCCCTACAGACGGTGTAGAAGGATCATTAAAAGCCTCAATGAAAAAGCCACTGAGGGCTCCAGGACTCTCTCCAGGTCATGGAAAGTCTGCTCTGTGCCTGGTTGGCACTCACTGCCCTACTAGAATATGGAACTGACTTTTGTCCAGGCTTGCCATTACTGCTTCCTCCCCCTTTCCCATCTCCCCCATCTTCAGTCTGCGTGCATCCATCCCCGCCACGTGAAGACAACCACAGCTGAAACCCTTCAGACTGAGGTGTTTGTGGCCAACTAGACGAGATTGAGCCTTCCTCGAGCTTTTTTGGGCCTGATACCTTGCCAAGGGATCTTCAGAAACTCTCAGACTCTTGGGGAACGTTTACAGCTGCCCATAGGTCCATGCTAGCATTGCAATCTCCCCGTGTGGTTCTGGGGCCCACCAGGAAGTGCTGAGGCTCTGGAAAAGCCCCTGGGGAGGGGGAAGGGTCAAGGTGAGGAAGAAGGGGTCCTGCAAATCTGGCAGACGCCTCGGGAGGTGTTTAAGGACCCAGGACCAGGGGAGCCAAGCAGGAGAGGACAGTTATCCTGTTGGGTCACAGCTAAGGTCATTAACTGAAAGGCATCTCTGAGTAGTGGGAGTACAGGGAGCATGGAGACGTGGTCTGGGAGAGGGGGTGTCTCAGTACACCTCAGACCAGACCAAAGGGGGTGTCTCAGTATACCTCAGACCAGGCCGAAGGGGGTCTCAGTACCTCCTCAGACCAGGACGGAGGGGGTCTCAGTACCTCCTCAGACCAGGCCG
>NW_004567121.1:2369045-2413177 GCF_000260355.1 Condylura cristata
GTCTCAGTACCTCCTCAGACCAGGCCGGAGGGGGTCTCAGTACCTCCTCAGACCAGGCTGAAAGCCAGGCCCAGACAGCATGATTGGAACACTTCCAAGCGGACTGTCGGAACATGGGATGTTGGGTAGGATCTTTCCCTACGCTCCCTTGAGGGTGAAAGGAGCACACTTTCTGTGCTGGCTCCTCCCGGTCCAGTCCACGCCTGAGGGTAAACCCTTTGACTTTGCTGGACCTCACTCATCCTCGGCAGGATGAGCCACGATGCTTCCTTACCACAGCCACTGTGAAGACTCAAGATGCCCAGAGAGTCCCTGCTGTGGGGCTTGCTTGGACCCAAGGTTGGGGCGAAAGGTTCCAGGCTCCCAGGTACAGCGGCCTGAGGCAGGAGGAGGTCCTCTTCCCCAGTGTGAGGGTCCAGCCTGTCCTGTGAGTCCAGCCTGCTGCACAAGGACACCCGGCTGCTGTCTCTGCTCTGAAAACAGTCCTTGTCTCAAGGGTCAACAGCTCCAGACTATTTTCTTCCCCTGAGGATGTAAAAGTTGGAGCCAATTGGCTGGCTGGGAGAGAGAGAGAAACTGTGTGCAAGTACTCGTGCAGGCTGCAGAGGAGGGGGTGTCTCAGGGCTTTGTTTCCATGGGAACCACTGGCACAGGCTGGCTCCTTGGGGTGCAGAAAAGGGAAACTTGGCAAGGTTTTGGGGACCTGGCTCCTGGACACTCTCCCTGGGGACGGCGCAAATGCCCAGGAGTGTGCTGTCCTGAGGAGCAAGAAGGGTCCCAGAGACCCTCACCCTTTTCCTCTACCCCCGGGAGATCTGGTGAGGTCCCTCGGCCACCCTGAGTGTGACCCCAACCTCATCCAGACTGGGACAGATGATAGCTGCCCTCCTCCTCCCTCCTCAGATGGGCTACCTGGGAATACACGGCTTTGGGGAGGGCCCCCACCACACAGGCCCCATATGGGGTAAAAGGAGCTAGTGGAGGGGGGCAGATGGTGGCGGTGGAAGGACCCCAGTGTGTGGACCAGGCCCTGTGGCCCTGGTGGCTGTCACTTCTCTGGGTGGCGAGCCTCCAAAGGCGAGGCCAGGGCAGAGCTAGCACCCCAGAGTCGACCCCTTGGGAGGAAGCTCCTGGACCAGGGGTTCCGGAGGACATCTGCAGGGCAGCTGGAGGGGCACCAAGGAGACCCCAGCTCCAGGCTGAGCCGTACCCCTCTCCACAGTCCATCCAAACTACAATGGCCAGGGGTGGGCTTCTGCTTGCTCCACAGGGTCATGAAGAGACCAGCAGTGAGGGCAGGGCCTGGGCCGCCCTGAAAATGCCTCTGGGGGCGTCTCTGAACGCTACTGCCCACCTACCCCCACAGGAACTTGTGCCAAGGCACCCCTCCCCCAGCCTGGGCTTCCTGCACCCCACCCGGACCAAGGTGGAGGAGGACAGCGTGTGTTAGAGGGAGAGTCACACGGGGGAGGCACAGAGACGCGGTGACAAGGCTGGTGACAGGGCAGCAGAGAGGGAGCCGGGAGAGCAAGACAAGGGAACCTGAACAGCCTGAGAGGGCAGGCTCGGACAGCGGCAAGAAAGCCTGGGGCACGGAGCCCGGGAAGCACGACAAATTATAGGAGAGGGGGTGACGGGAGAGGGAGAAGGAGAGAGAGGGCGCTCAGAGGGGAGGAGCGGGTAGACGCCGGCGGGAGGGAGGGGTGGGCAGGGGGCGGGCAAGGAGCCGCCGGTAACAATTACGTCTGGGTTCCAGCAAACATGAGGCAGCCGCCAGCCGGGGCCGCCGGCACTCCTGTTCCCCTCGGCTGCGCGGAGGGGAGCGCGGCACCAGCTTCCTTCAGCCGCCAGGATGCAGCGGGCCAAGGTAGGCGCTGGGGTCCTGGGGGCCCTCCCCAGGGTGGGAGCAGGGCTTCTGGGAGTCTCGGACGAACCAGGCTTCCTGGGCTACCTCCAGTGCCCCTGGCTGTGCTCCGGGCCGGCTGCGATTTCCGGCGTTGGAAAAGTAACTGTTGGTGTGTCCTGGCTGGGCGGCTCTGGGACTCTGGGTGGAGAGGTTTTAGGTGTTCGTGACACCGGACAGAGGAGGAACTCGGGGTCAGCATGTGACTGGGCTGTTCAGTTAGGCAGGTGCCGGAACCCACAGCTCTCAGAGTTGCAGGAAGGTTGAATGCTGTAGGGGTGTCTTATGCTTGAAGGCTGACCAGGGAATGCATCTTTTAGTTATTGGAGCGATGAATGCTACTTCCAGAAGTGCTGTGACACCTCGGACAAGGACAAATCCCAATGGTTCCCCTTCTGTGGGGCTGCTCGGAGGTAGCAGAGAGAGAAGGCAAGGATAATGCCTGGGAAAGATTCAGAAAATAATGGCAGGGTGTTGGGAGGGGTGAAGAATAATTAAATGGGGGGGGGACTGAGGGGGGTGTACAAAGAAAGGGAAATAATAAGGTCCTGGACTCCACTTAGCACTTGGAGTACTTGTCCTGAGGCTCGCCAGCTCCTCACGTCTTGCTTTGCAGAAGAAGCACCAGGTTTCAATCTGGCTGCTCCAACCCTCAAATAACAGTGGTTTGAACAAGGTCGGTTGCATTTCTCCTCTCACGCAGAAGTCCAGAGGGAGGCAGCGAGGGCTGGCACTGAGGGCGCGTGGTCAGCAGGGGCTGAGCCTCCATCTGCCTCACTGGCCTCCGTTCCTGAGGTTACTGTGAGGCCCAACATGGCTGCTGGAGCGCCAGCCAGTTCATGCAGGTGGCAGGGAGGTAGAAGAAGGCAAGGCCAGAGCCCCAAGTAAAGCCAGGGCCTGTGAGTGGACAAGTGTGGATGCAGGCTGCACCTGGCAGTCTGCCCAGCCCTGTCCCCCGGGATGCGTTCCTGCCTCTCTGACACCCTTGAGTATCAGCAGCCCAGGGTGACGTAGGGGCCGACTTCCTGCCACACCGCCACGGAGTCTGGACCTGCTCTGCCCATGGGATCCACCTACCAGGTGCAGAAGGAGGGGCAGAAGAGATGACACAGCCCTTCCAGCATGGCGACAGGACAGGCTGACAATGGGCCTCCTCTCCTGCCACCTCAGGTCTCCCCAGCAACCTGCAGAGAGGCAGGGCAGAGGAGAGCGGCTGAGCGCCCTGCCACAGGCTGGCACTGCTGGGTGCTCACTGCACGCCACACCATGGGCACAGGTGGTGTGCACCCCAGATGTTGGCATGGCACAGCCATGCCTGGTGCCACACCCCTGTACACGCAGGGAGGAGGGAGTGCTAGGAGTCAGGCTACATGCAGATGTGCCCACAGCTGCTCTGTCTAGGCAGAGGACGGGCCTGCTCTCGCCTTTCCTCTGCTGCTTCTGCCCACCACTCACTCTGGGACTGTGGCCGCCCTGCCCACCAGATGGGTCAGGTAGGTGGCTTGAGTCCTGCAAGTGCACCTGCCCCTTTCCTTGGCCACTGTGACCCTGCACAGCCCTCCACCTCCCCCACAACTGGCCCCTGAGCCAGGGATCTTGCTGTGCCCTGTGCCTGCCAGTGGCCTCGCTGTGGCTGATATGGTCAGAGACTACAATGGGCCCCATACTTTCTGCTGCCAGGACAAGCAGGTATAGACCAGGTACAGTGGTCCTAAGGAAGGCCACGACTCAGTCATCACCAAGGTCAGCAGGGGGAATGATTTTGAAAAATAACCTTCCTCTCTAGTGGCAGCAGAGACTGCAATTCCTAGCAGGGCTGGGGTTAGCCTGATTTCTCTACCCTCGCTTGCCTGTCTCTGTCGATCAATGGCTGCCCACCCTCCCCTCCCGCCCCACTGGCCTGGCACGATTGTCCAGCCCCTCAGCTGTCTCCACGACTCCCTCGACACTCCAGGACCCTCACAGCCTCCCCGGAGGGCCCACACTGCCACTTGCCCTCTGCAGACACAGAGGCTCAGAGCGGGCAGCTGGTCACAGCCCCGAGACTTGCCATCGCGACCTCTTAGGGCGAAGGGGCAAACAGGACCGCAGGCTCAGCTGCAAGGTGTGGGCCGTCTTCCTAGGGATCCAGGGTGATCTCTGTGGCCCGGCACAGGCTCCGGAACTCTAGCCTGCCTGACTCCCAGCCTTCTTGCTGTGTGCTTGTTTATCCCCTTTCCAAAGACAGCACTCAAGGCCTGGACTGAGAGAGAACGTGCAATGCCACTCCAGGTGGAGTCTGGGAAGACCCTCAGGGGCCACCTGTATGGCTTCCCAACAGGTCCTGCACCTGCATTATCTCCTTGGACCCCAGACAGCTCACAGATCAGCTCTGGTATTAGACCCACATCGCAGAGGGCAAATTGAGGCCTGCCCTAGGTTGCAAGTACAAAGTGTTACAGCTGGGATTTGAACCCCTGTCACACTTGGAAGCTAGTTTCCTAGGGCTTAGCCATGCGATGGGGGTGGGGGCCCTGGGAGAAGCCTCCAGGGGAGAAGGACACAGCTGGAACTAGGCAGGTGAGAAGTGGGAGCTGGCCCCCTGGGCGTGTGACCCAGGGTACCCCTGAGCTCTTCAGTGAGTACACACAAGCCAGACCCCAGTGCTGGCCACATCTCTGGATTGTCCTGTGACCTTGAGCCAGCCATGGCTCCTTTCTCAGCTGCAGATGCAGAGCTGTCAAGGCAAGGGCCCCTCAGTTTTGAATTTAGAATCCCTTTTTCTTATCAAAACTGTCCTGCACGAATGGGAGCTGCTTTGCAGATTCAGGCTGGCTGAGGGCCATCTGTGCTTCCTACCTCAGCCTACCCCGAGGCCCAGGAGCAGCTGCGGAGGCCTGAATGTGGCCTCTGTGAGGGAGAACGGAAAACTCGGTTTCCCAGGCAAAGAAAGAAGAGGGGAGAGAACTTGGCAAATCTCCCTTGCTAGTCCCCAGGCCTGGGGCAGGAAGGAGACAGAGCAGGAAAGAGGGTCCAGTCTGCAGTGAGTCATTGCGCGGCCCCTCCTCCTCCGAGCTCCACAGCCCAGCTGACTGATGTTTCCCTCGAACAGGTGCACCTGTCAGCTGTGATCAGCCCACGTCCTAGAATGCCACGCAACAGCCATGTGACAGGGAGCCAGCCAAGGGGACACACAGGTGCCAGAGTTGGAGGGGAGGGTCCCTAAACAGAGAGGCAGCCAAGAGGGCTCTGCCCCTCCCCCGCTGACCTGAGCAAGCATCACCCAGCCCTCCCACCCCATTTGCCATCCAGGCAATGAGGGTCTCGACCGGCTCTTCCCCTGGCACTTCTGCCATGCTCAGCTACGCAAAGCAGCTTTCACTGGCCTATCGCCCCTCTGCCCATTGCCCAGTTCCATGGCAAGCGAGGGCCAAATCCAAGTCCTGTTGCTGCTGGCATTATGCTCCTATGTCCGGCCCATCCTGGCCCTGTTGGAAGATGCTTTCTTTAACAGGACCTGCTCTGGCTGCACAGACCCAGTTCTGACCCCAGCTCTGCCCACTGGCTCTGTGGGCTTGGGCAGGGGCCACTCCCTCTCTGGGCCTCCATCTCTGAGATTCACTTACCGCTTCTGCCAGTGGTCCCCAACTGACCAGTGGAGGAGGAGGGTAGAGGTGTGTTGCTGCTGCTGCCCAGCCCTGCCCCCCGCAGGCACACAAATATAGCCTTGGCTGACCACAGCACCTCACGTCCCCTTTTGGTATTTTGAAGGGCCTGGCCAGAGAGGAAGGTGGCTGGCAGAGGTGGTGCGGGCACAGCTTGTCAGTATCCCCTCTGCGCTAGGCAGGTCTGGTCTGGTCTCTGTCCCAGCCCCTTCGTGTGTTAGTTGTATGTCCACAGACAAATGATTTAGCTCCTCTGTACCACTGTCTCCTCATTTTCCTGGGAGGAAATAAACGTACCTCCTCACCCACTGAGAGCTTATACCAGTCCACGCAATGGCCCTGGCATGTAGTGGGGGTTCTGTAAGTGCCAGGGGAGTGTTAATGTTATTTTCTGATTGCTGGGGCTGCTGATCCCTGGGAGGGTCCCCCCACTGGAGAATGGGGTCAGGCGGATGAGTCCACCCTGGGTTAGTAAGAGGCCTTCATTGCCTGGATGGCAAATGGGGGTGGGAGGGCAGGGTGACACTTACGTCCTGGCCGTGGTGGCAGATGTCAGAGGCAGGGCAGGGACACACCAGATCTTGCCTCCACGACTCAGGGTTCTGAGAGGAGTGCACCTGGTCTGTGTGTGTGAGCGTGTGAGTGTGTCTCATACTAGTGCCTATGGGAACCGTGACAACCTCGGTCCCTCACAAGCTACCTGGCCCACATCTGCTGGTGCCCAGGAGTGGGTGGGGAGTCAAGCCTCCCCCAAGCTTCCCCATCCCAGATCCCCCGGGCCGCGTGATGTGACGCCCACTGCCACTTCCTGCCATCTGTCCCAAGTGATGGAAATAGAGCAGGCGAGGACGAGTGGATGCCTGGTGATCCAGCCTGCGCCGCAGCAGGCCCAGGGGTGGGGTGGGGGCAGGGAGTCCCATGTCTGAGCAGGGCTGGATGTCCTCCGAGGCACTGACCTCGGAGCAGAGGTGGAGAACCTGGAGACCCCTCCCTCTCTCCCACAGACAAGCCCAGAATTTCCTGCCCAGTGGGACAAGCTCTCTAAGCCCAGCTGCCCTTTCATCTATAGAAGAACAAACATGGCACAGGCCCCTGGAGCCAAATAATGCAGGCCGGCCGGGGCAGGCAAATGAGGGGCAGCTCCCAGCCACTCCGCTGTGCTGTGCTCTGCTGAACAACACTCCATGTGGGCTTGGCCCTGCCCCGCACTGACAGCCAGGCCCCTCCTCTGGCTGCTCTGTGGTTTCAGCTGGTTACGCTCCCCATAGTTCTGTGAGTGCAGGTGATCATTCTCATCCTACAGAGGAGGAAACTGAGGGTCAGAGTGGTCAAGTACTTTGTCCAGGGTCACCCACCAGCAGATGAAGGCCTGGGACTCAAGTCCCTATCTGACTATGGGCCTCTTCCCACTGTACTGGGCTGCTGCAAGGAGCCTGTCCCACCTGAACCCCCCACCAGCTGAGTGTGTGTCTCCAGAACTATCTCGCAGAGGGTCCCAGTGGCCTTAAAATGTCGTTCTTGCTATTTCTCATCCATAAGTGTCTGTCACCACTTGGGAGAAGTTAGCTGAGTTTTTGGGTAATGATGTGACCTCCTGGGAAGGAGCTGGGTGGAGCTCAGGTCTGCCAGGACCCCCCAGACCCCGAGCCGCACACCCCCAGGCCTGACAGGCTGCCACATGCCCACAGGTGACCTCCACGGAGGGCTGTGTGGGCTGTTTTTGCTAAGGGTTCTCTGGAGTCCAGCCGATGAGAACCAACAAGATGGCACTGGCTACTGGAAGGGTCTGGCCTCAGTGCACCCTCACAGCCTAACTCCATTTCCCACCGATGAAGCTGGGTCTGCTTCATGAGGCAGGTGGGGCAGCAAGCAGGTGTCCTGTGGGCAACTGGCCTGTCCAGGAGTCTGAGTGTGTGTGTGAGGTGGGGTAGGGTGGGGCGGGAAGGACGCCAAGAGTGGATGTCTGGGTCCTGCTCTGGCCTCTCTACTGCGGTGGAAGCTCTCAGATGATGGTGTTCTGGGAGGGCAAGGCACGAGGGGTCCTTCTGCTTCTTACATCTCCATGGTGACAGGTGCCACAGTTACCGAGGCGTCGCCTCATTCCCTCCATCACTTCCCACATCCACAGCAGGCCCTAAATACCCATCCTGATCCTATCTCCACCTCCCATCCCTCTGCCAGGCTCAGTCTCCCTTCCTCCTGGGATGGACAGCCCCCTAATTGGCCTCCCGCCTCATTTTTCCCCAACCTCCCACACTCTCACCTCTCTGGAACAACTGACTCACCCTAGCTGGGAGGCAGTTGCTGGGGGCCAGTTGAGCCCTGGCACAGAGGCGGTTCCCCAAACCAGCAAGAGCAGTGCTAGCCAGTAGAAACGGGATGCAAGCCTGACGTCACTGTAAATGTTTGGAAAGACACATCAAAGAAAGTAAAAGAAATAAGAAGATACTCAATAATATATCGGAAATACATCTTTCCAAGGTGTAATCAATATTAACGAATGAATGCATTAGTTTGCATTCTAGTAAGGGTTTGCAACCCAATGCGTGCTGGACAGTGGGCACATGGACAGTAGGTGCATCTCAGTTTGGACTAGCCCTGTGTGGCGGGTGGCCCCGGGGGGGCCACTCAGGCCTGGGGGCAGCCCGCTGAGTTGAGCGGCTCCCCAGCTTTCAAGCTTCCCAGCTGTGCTCTGCCTGCACCAGCTCTGCTTATCTGCGGCAAGTTGTGCAATTATTGCTTATATTTTCTTTGAATTAACACTCACTTACCATTTTAATAAATCAGCCTAAAAGGGATCTTTAAACATGATTGTAAACGGAAAGCTGGTAGCAGTTGCGAAAGTGGCTGTTTGCTACAACAGTAGCATGAACCTAAAACAACAGCATGCTGAGCGCAGAAGCCACACTCCGTCTTTTGGCTATCTGGTTTGGGGGAGCCAGAGAGCTGTGAGGGCTCAGATACTAGAGGCAGGAGCATCTCCCAGGCCCAGTGGCACGGCCCTACTCCCTGAGCCAGTGACCAGCCAAAGCCCATAGGACACTCTGGAGTTGTGCAAGTTGTCTTGACTCTTCAACTCAGGGAAGTGGGTGAGCTTGGCCATAGTGGTGAGAAAGAACCTCTTGTCGGCTTTGAGCTTTGGTTGGTGATTTGGAGGAGAGTCTAAGGAGCCTCAAAATGCTGGCAGAAGCAGTGAATAAGACAACATCCCCAAACATCTCCTCGGTGCCTGGCAGGGAGCAGGTGTGTGGCCACCGCGATGCGCTTTCTCTTATGTCCCTTCTAAATTTTTTCCCTCGCATTGTTGTTCATTTTTGACGGTAATTGCTTTCTCCCCTCAGGCGTCACCCTGTAGTTCTCCCGGCACCAGGGCGCCAGGGCACCTGTGATCCCTCACCACCCCCTGCTCTTCGTTCTCCTGCCTCATCCCCCTCCCTCCCCTACTCTGCTGGGTGCCTCAGGCCTGCAGTCAGCTTGCAAGTTTTCTCGACTTTTTTTGTTTGTTTCTCTATATTCCATGTAAAAGTAAAACCAGCTGATATTTATCTTTTTCCTTCGGACTTATTTAACTTAGCATAATCCTTCCAGCTCCACCCATGTTGCCGTCAATAGCCACCAGTTGCCACTAATGAGCCTGTCTTTTTTGATCGCTGAGTAGTATTCCATTGTGTATATAAACCACACATTTTTTTTTAAAGATTTATTTATTTATGCATACAGACCTGGGGTACAGGCCACATGTGCAGGGACAGTGAAAGGATTCACCAGAGACAAAGTGGGGAGCAGAACAGGCATATTGACGAAGTACACTGCTGTGGGGAGCAGCGGGCGGGTCAGGAGAGGTCTGCCACGCCATGTGGTCACCTCCAGGGCAGGCGGGGATCGAACTCACGCGTAGGTGGCTTTAGCTTCTTAGTGCTGTGCTTTAACCCGCTGCGCCACCAGGGAGGGCCCAACCACACATTTTTGATCCATTCATCAAATTCATGTTTGGGGGCCTTTGGGTTGTTTCCATGTTTTGGCTGTTGTAAACAGTGCTGCAGGTGTTTCATATTAGTGTCTTTGTGTCCTTCGGGCAGAGTCCAGGGAGTGGGATCACCGGATCATATGGTGGCTCCATTTTTAGAGTTCTGGGGCTCCTCCACACAGCTTTCCCCGGTGGCTGGACCAGGGAGAGAGGGTCCTGCGCCCTCACATCCTCAGGGTTGCGTCCTTTCTGTTCCTTCCCCAGTCTCTACAGTTGCCTTTCCACATAGGTGCTGCAAGTGTCGCTCTGGGGCGAGTGGCAGGGAATGGCTGCAGCCACCTGCATTCAGCTCAGGAAACTTGTGAGCCCGGGGCAGCCCCGGGTCCCTTCTGAGTCTTGGTCCAGGAGGCTCTCACAGTCAGATGTGCTACTGGGCTTCAACGTGAGCCGGCTCCAGGCTCCCCGGAGGTGGAGGCCCAAGGAGGGCTTCCAGCTCCCTCCCCGCTTAAATAAAGCTGGCTTCAAGAGGACTGGGGGGGGGGAGGGATTTTTAGGGGAATCATGGAGGCACGGGGGACTTTCACCTGGTCACTGGTCACTATATACTGAGGGCTTTGTGTGTGTGTGTACTTTATCTATACTCTTATGTGTATGGGAATTATATTTTGATGGAAACTTTGAGATATTTGTAGATTCACGTGTCATTATAAGAAATAAAACAGAGATCCCATATACCCTTTACTCAAATTCCCCAACAGCAGCGTCTTGCAAATCTATAACATGATTGTGCACCATGGCGTGATGCTTTGGCCCAGGGGGGGTCACGTATCCAACAACAGGTTGGACAGGCCCACAGCTGGTCTGGACATGTGGGCTACAGCAGCTCGCTTTGTGTAAGGACTCTGTGGCTGCCCACAGCAAGGAAATTGTCAACAGTGCATTTATTTCTCAGAAAGTAGCCCATCTGTAAATGCCACATGACAGTACAAATCATACCTGCGATATTGACGGTGCTACACCCCAACAACCTCATTTGGATTTTCCCAGCTTTTTGTGCCCTCGTGTGTGTGTGCATGTGTGTGTTTAATGTGTGCAGTTTTATCACGTGTAGGTTTGAGCATCTATGAGCACAGACAAGAGACAGAAAGTTCCATCACCACAAAGATCCCTGGAGTTGCCCCTTTATAGCCACACCCCCTCCCTCCACCCTTACTGGCTTGGCTGCTGTTTGTCCCATTTCTAAAATGTTACCATTTTAAGATGCTACATAAATAGAATTAACTACTCCACGATCTTCTGGATATGACTTCTTGCACACAGTCTAGCTCTCTGCAGCTTCGTCCAGCTTGTGTGTCTAGCAATGGCTCCTTCCTGTTGATGGCTGGCTCATAACCCATGGCCCGGTTGTGGTAGTTTGTTGAGCCATTCACCAGGAACTGGGTGTCTGGGACATTTCTAATTTGGGGATACTGCACATAAAGCTGCTGGGAGAATTTTTTTAGAAGCTGGCATTTGTTGATTTCATAGACAGCTACAGCTACTATCCTTTTAAATATGTACAACCGGCCCTCCCTGGTGGCGCAACGGGTTAGGACACAGCACTGCGAGCTGGCCACGGCCGCTGCAGTGTGAGTTCGATCCCCACCCTGGAGGTGACCCACATGGCGTGGCAGACCTCTTCTGACACCCCCCCACCCCCCGCTGTTCCCCTCAGCAGTGTACTTTGTCCATCTGCCTGGTCTGCTCCCCACTCTGTCTCTGGTGAACCCTCTCTCTGCCCCCTGTACCTCTGATTTGTACCCCAGTTCTGTATGCATAAATAAAAAGTAAAACCTCATAAAAAATATGTACAATCAAGTAAGGAGCTCTTCCCCCCTCCTCTCCCCCCTCTCCCCTCAGCACCACTGTGAACACTTTTGTACTGGTTTTTGTTAACTGGGATAAATGCTCAGGAGTGGGGAACGCTGGAGGCATGGTAGTAACACGCCTAGTTTTTTTTTTTTTTTTTTAAGATGTATTTATTTGTGCATACAGAACTGGGGTACAGGCCAGAGGCTCAGGGGTGGCGAGAGGCTTCACCAGAGACAGAGTGGGGAGCAGAGCAGGCAGATCGACAGTACACTGCTGAGGGGAGCAGTGGGCGGGCCAGGAGAGGTCTGCCACGCCATGTGGTCACCTCCGGGGCAGGCGGGAATCGAACTCATGAGGAAGCGGCTTTAGATTCTCAGTGCAGTGCTTTAACCCGCTGCGCCACCAGGGAGGGCCCAACACGCCTAGTTTTTAAAGAAGCTGTCAATCTATTTTCGGAGTGGCGAAAGCATTTTACATCCCCGTCCTCAACTTATGAGTGATGCAATTTCTCTGCATTATGCCAATATTTGGTGCTGCCTTTTTCTTAGATTTTATTTTTATTTATTTATGCCTACAAGAGCTGGGGTGAAGGCCAGACATGAGGGGGGTGGTGAGAGGATTCTCTAGAGACAGAGTGGGGAACAGAACAGGCGGAACTATTGAGATACACTGCTGAGGGGCACAGGCAGGAGAGGTCCCTGGCCAGGGATGGAACTCAGGCCACAGGGGCTGGCTGGTGGTAGCTGGATCTTGCTGAGACTTTAACCCCTGCGCCACCAGGGAGACTTCAGGTGCTGTCGCTTTTTAAAAGCTTAATCGGTTCAGGTAGGTAGGGGTGGTATCTTATTCTGGTACAATTTGCATTGATGACTAATGAAGTCGAACATCTTTTTGTGTGCTTATCTGCCAGCTGTATGTCTGCTTCGGTGAAATGTCTATGCCTGTCTTTTGCCCAGTTCCAGCTGGTTGCTTTGTTCTTCTACTGATGAGTTTCATGAATGATTGTGGATGCCAGAGTCGGTGACAGGGAAGAGGAGTTTACACAAAAGGCGAGGACGAGCGTCAGAGCTGACATTCTGGGGGGAAGTCAAGGAAAATGCACCAGAAAACAAATAGGATAAGGCTAAGCAGTACGTGCCGAGAGGTGCGGAGACGGAGCGTGCCTGGGAGGCCACCTGGCTAGTCAGGGAACTTGACCTGGCTGAAAAGGAGTTTACCTCCAATGTCCAGAGAGAGAAATGTGCAGGGGGAGGAGGGAGCGTGCGCGGAGGCAGCAGGAAGGTGAAGGGGATGCTGTGGGACTCTGGGCCGAGTGAAGAGCGGTGGGGCCCGGCAGGCTGTCTGAGTGGGCTCTGCGGGCCGGCCGCACCAGGCATTGGGGAATATTCAAAGTGCTGAAGAAAATCACAGGGCTAGAATTATGGTGGGAGGGATTTGGTTTGCATGGGAGTCTCCTAATACCCAGCTCTCTGCTACCTGCAGTACACAGTCACCTGGGGTGAGGGGATTGAGGTGGCACCTCTGAGGCCGCCCTCCCATGGGCACCCTATGCCTCCCCACTCAAGGGAGGGAGCCAGAGCAGTCATTTTACATTCCTCACAATCCAGTCAGACCCTCTCCCAGAAAGACAAGTGTCAAATATTCATGAGGATGACCATCGGTCACTCGCCACCCTCGTGGTACATCTGTCCACGGGCTCAGCCCCTCCCGATGGCTGCATGGCCGTGCCTGGGCTCAGTATTTGTGGGTTCCTCCTCTCCTCACTGTCAGGACCTCCACTTACTTCACAGAGGGAGACTCAGACTTTGCCTAGTGGGGCTCCTCGTTAAAACGGGGGCGGTGTTGGGCCTCCTTAGTGGTGCAGGAGGTTAAGGTGCAGCACTAATAGCCACTGCAGCGTGAGTTCGGTTCCCTCCAGGGAGGTGACCCACAGGACACAGCAGACCTCTCCTGTCTTGCCTGCTGCTCCCCTCAGCAGTGTACTTCATTAAATATGCTTGTTCTGCTCCCTACTCTGTCTCTGGTGAATGCTCTCACCCCACCCACCTCCAAACCTCTGGCTGACACCCCAGTTCTTATATGCATAAATAAATAAATCTTTAAAAAATATAAATAAAATGGAGGTTGTGTTACCTCATAGAGTTGTCATGGCAACGAGATAATATGCTGCCCAGAATAGACACATGTGAAAGGAGCTTTCAGCCCCCAGCCTTCCCAGGAGGTACCGGGGTCAGTGCTGAGTCTTGCCCACCTCAGCCTGGTTTGGGCTGCAAGACAGAATCCCACGACTAGCCATGGGCTCTCTGTGGCAACCTGCCAACCGGTGCCAGTAATGCTCTGAGATGCAGGAGGTACCCAAGAAATCCTGCCAGCAACTGTGGGGCCCCGCTTAGTTTCCCCTCTGACTCCACCCCCCCCAACCCCACAAGCAGAGCCTTCATCAAAGAATTCATGAAACAATGAAGCACCAGCAGCTGGACTGCCCCCATCCCATTTTGGACAGAAATAAAGACTTCATTCATCAAGGCCATTTCTCCTTGAATAAGATGGTTAATAATGAAGAAGCTGGGCAGGCAGGACCAGTGTGTATGTGCATATGTGTACTCGTGTGTGTGTGTGGGGGGGGTCCTTCCTCAGCATCTCCAGCACCCCACCACCCCTGGCTGTCCCCATGAATGGCGAGGGGCATGGCTGACCCCATTGCCTCCCAGATGGGCCTAGGAGAAGGGAGGAATGTGGCTGTGGCTGAGGGTGTGTTAGGGAGACGGCTTCGGGTGGTGACTCAGAGAGGCAGCCGGCTGCTGGAGCCTGCCTGGCAGTGGCTTCAGAAGTCGGGATGAGGAGCTTGGATAGGTGCCACCCTGCCTAGTGGCTGCTTTACCAAAGGTTGACTGGCAGGCCAGCTGCACAGATGTGAGCCGGCCTTGTGGGGCTGTGAGCCGAAGCAGCCCCTGGGCTCCTCCCATGAAACCGGCCTGCAGGATGCCCCTTGCCTGTGCATTACACACACACCACAATTTAGGAAGCATTTGTAGAGTTTTTCTTCTCCCCCATGTCTGTAAGGGAGTCTAAAGGCCAGATGCTATTTCCTCGGCTCCCCGTGTAGATGGAGATTGAGCATATGGCTGCAGCTGGGGCTGGGGCGGGGGAAGTCCTTGACTCCTGATCTTGAGCTAGTGAATCAACTGAGATGGCACCAGTGGCAGCCCCGGGTCCCACGGGGGGCAGGGCTGTGACAGAGGGACAGTGGGCCGGGCAGTGCTCCCGGGATGGCAGCACCAGCAGCAGGGCCGGTCACTCAGCAGTAGCAGAAGGTCCCACTGGCCTCTTCCATGGGGTGACGGTCTGAGGTGCAGCTGTCCAGCTACCTGCTCTCTGCTCTGGCATTTTCCATGTCTGGCTTTCTGTCCTTCCCTGGATTGTAGGGCCTGGGCTCTCTAATATGATTCCTTCCCAGTATAAACCAGCAGGGTCGGTCTCTGCTCGTCGAAACTGACCGTCATAGGGGCTGGTCCAGGCGCTGCGTCTGCGGGGCTTAGTGCTTGCCCACTCGCACATCTGTCTGTGCGATTCATTTACAGCGCATCACCAAACACAGTGCAAGTGTAGAGCCCACGACCCCACAGTCCTGGCAAGACATCATCGACCTGCTACCCCAGCGGTTAACCAGGAGCCAGGGCAACTGAAAGTGGGGTGCTGCTTCCCCCCACGACTAGACCTCAGGAACTACAGCACAGAGTCCCTGGGAGGGAGAATATGGGGCTCCCCTAAAGAGGGGATGACACAGAGGCAGCAAACTAGACCTGGAAGAAGCCAGGGGACACTGAGGCTGTGCGGCCTCCCCTAGGCCTCTCCTGCCACCAAGTGGGTGCTGAGGACGTGGAGTGGCTTTGGAGCCAGGGTGGGGGTTCTCAAAATATTGTCCTGGGAAAACAAATCTCGCTGCTCTGTGCCACTGTCGTGATCCCAGGCTGACCTTTCCTGATCTACACTGGAAACTCACCTCCAGTTTCCCCTGCTGGGCTCCATCCATGTGCTCCATTCTGGGGAGGTCTTCCAGTTTTTTGTTCAGTCTGGTAAGGAAGATCCAGGTTGCTGAAGGGAGTGAGGAAGGCTGACTCTGCTGTGTGACCCCGTGGGGCCTGCTCCCTCACTCGGCTTCAGTGGAGGGGCTGGGCTGTGATCGCCAGGGAACTATCCATCTCCACAACTAGGCCTGAGCGTTTGATGAGCAGGTGTGGACCCCACCTCCTTCCTCCCGGGGACCCCTCAGCTGCCACTGTGGGGAACCCAGGGGCCTGGCCAGGGTCTCCTCCAGTGAGTCACCACCAGGCAGCCTGTGCTGGTGAGGAGCTATGGACACCAGGGTAGACCCGCCCCCCCTCCCCCCAGCCATAAAACGCTGGGGAGGCCTCCCGGGAGAGGTGGCTTGTTGTCAGATCTCAAAGCGTGAGTGGGACTCCTTGTGCCAAGCAGGGAGCCCGGGCCAGGAGCACAGAGCTGTGGAAAGGAGCTGTGCTCACAGAGCAGGTCGGTCTGAGTGCAGGGGAAGGGGAGGGTGTGTGGACCCCAGACGTGACAGAGCCTTGAACGTCACCCCCAGCTCACTCCCCTGGGGCACTCTGGCTGCCTTTCTGTGCCTGCGAGGACGACTGGCCGTGGGGGTGTCTCAGAGGGACCATTCTGCTGAGAGGTGGGCAGGGAGTGACCCGTAACAGGGCGACATTATCCAGGGAATTCTCCAGCTGGAAGAAGCTCCCAGGTGGGGGGTGAGGATGCCATTGCTCAGGAGGTCGCAGCCTGCGGACACGCTGAAGGCCCCTAGTGAGCCAGGGCTCAAGAGCGCTCTGCCTGTTTTTGCTGCAGGAGGTGATGAAGGTGTCAGATGGCAGTCTCCTGGGGGACACGGGGCGCACCCCGCTCAGCAAGAAGGAGAGCGTCAAGTGGCAGCGGCCACGGCTCACCCGCCAGGCCCTGATGCGGTGCTGCCTGGTCAAGTGGATCCTGTCCAGTGCCGCCCCCCAGGGGTCAGGTAGGCCGGGAGGGTCAGCCGGGACAGGAGGGGGGTGGCTAACCTCTGTCCTGAGACCTTGCCTACACTGGTCCATGTGTCCCCGTTCACTCACACCCTGCTCGCTGCGGCCCTGAGCCCAAGGCAGGACCCACACAGGCCGGAGACTGGGGTGTGATGGTGGCCCTGAGGTTTCCCAGCTGGGAGGAGAGAGCCAGGCTTGGGGTCCGACAGGCGGGGCTGGCTTGCCCAATCCCACCTGCTTGGCCATCCTGGGCTGCTCACTCAGTTCTTTCCAGGTCCTCAGTGAGGAGGGGAGCTGGGGCCCCCTCAGGGCACATTCGAAGATGGCCCATAATGTATGCGGGGACCTGGTGAGGAGGCCACCCTGGTGCTCCCAGGCCCTCCCTGGTGCTGTTCCCACGGTCCCCTCAGGTGGCTCTCTGGCGTGCTTGTGGGAACCGACAGACACGGCCACCCTGTCGGAGCTGACAGTGATGTTTGGCGTTTGCCAAGTGTGACAGCAGGTGATCACAGCCCTTGTCCTCACACACACACACTCACACCTGTGCACCCACCCCCACCTGTGCACACCCACCTGGCTGTGCACACACATCACACAGCGGTGCTCATGCCCCGGGCAGGCGCACACAGCACCCCTGCTGGGGTTCACACACCTACTCTCGTGTTTCACACACAAGGTGCTCAAGTGAGTGTGACTTCAGGAAAAGGTGCAGACGTGGGCCCTGATGACTGCGTCTTGCTCTTTGTCTCAGATGATCCCAGGAGCCTCAGCCCTCTGGCTGGAGAGCGGGCACAGACACAGCCCCGCTCTGAGGCTGGACGGCAGTGGGAGGTGGAGGGGAGGCCCTGAGGGATTGGACAGGCAGCAGGTGCTGCAGCCATCCGGGGGTCATGTGTGTGCAGGTGGGGCAGTGTCGGCCTCATGGTTCTCCCCTCACCCAGCCCCCAGGCCCTCCCTGCACGCCCGGGCCTTCCCTTTGACTTCTGCCAGGGCCCGCACATCTGCGCTGTTCCCTCCCCGTGGGTGACATCTGCTCTCCACCCTTCCCTTTCCTGAAGTGCCTCCCCCAGGAGCACGTGCGTGTGAGTAGATGTGTGGGCTCATGTGCTCTCTTCAGCTTTTGCGGGGGGTAGCTTTTGCAGGTAGCAGAAATGTTATGAAATCACGAAAAGGGCACGCAAAGTGCTTACCTGGGAACTGAGTCTTCAGGTGCTCCTGCCACAGGGTGAGCAGTTCAGTTTCCCTCCAGGTAGAAACTGAGAGAGATGAGAACCAGGCCCACCCCAGCCCGAGGCCTCTCTCCTGATGGATCTGATCTCCAATTTCCAACTTTTGGGGAAATATCTGACAAATGGCGGTGCTGCAGCTTGGGTTTGGGGTGTAGGGTGCCACCCTCTTGCTGAGACCTTTGGCACAGCCGTTTGTGAGCAGATTTGAAGGAAAGCGAGGATGTTCAAGGTCACAGTGAGAACCTCCGGACCCACCTTTATCTCAGGGGGGGTTCCTGGAAGGCAAGAACCAGCTCACTCAGCTCCTGCTGAGCTGCTAGGATGTGTTTGCTGAAAACTGTCACAGCCATGCACAGAGGCGCGTGGGAGAAGGGGAAGCAGGGCCCAGCGTGCACCCCTGCACGGACATGCTCCCTGGACGAGTGAGGTTCTTTTTAGTTTCCCCCAGATCATTCTATTTTTCTAAAGAGTTGAGTGAAGCTCAGGGAGTCACATGCTGCAGTGACTCCCGTGGCCCAGCAAATCACAGGGGTGTCAGGGGGGTCAAGCATGTGTTCCCAGTGGGAGCTTCTTCCAAGTGCTTCTTCCAAGCGCCCACCCTGCGGAGTGTCACCCTTCTCTGGGGCCTCCAGGGTCTGCAGAGCAGAAGGCATCCTCACGGTCTGAGGGGCTCAGTTCCTAGCGCCCCTCGTCTCCATGGGTGAAACTCCCAGGCCTGGCTCCTCCGTCAAACATACCGCACGTGTCCCTTGAGGTTGATGCTGTGGTGCGGTCACTGACACTGAAGGCTTTGTGTATGTGTGATGTGGTAACTGTGCCCAGACGAGGCGCCTCTGTCCTTCAGACCTCCACGGCTCTGGGTGCCAAGAACAATAGGTGCCATTCAGTGTTGCCCAGCGCGGAGTCCTGGGCAGCGATGTGTGTGGAAGGCAGGCGGGTGTTAGCGGCACTGCACCCTTGTCGGGATTTTTCCATTCAGCAGAAGCTGGCCAGCGAGACAGATATCTGGGGCAGCCAGAGCAGGAGCCAGGGCTCAGGCCTGTGTCGCCCAGCCTAGGGCAAGGAGACACCTCAGCAAGGCATGGGCAAGATTGGGACAAGAGCCATGAGGGCCAGGCCTGGACCAGCTGCACCAGGCTCTGGTCACTCATGGCTGTGAAGGTGGAATCTGGAGCTGCTCAGCAGTGGTGGCCTCTCACATGGGTGGCCTCCCAGGAGGTGGGGGGGCATGCCTTCAGGGGGCACACCCATCTTTGGCTGAGAAGCAGGTGCCTACCCAGCAGCAGAAGGGCCGGTACCCAGTGACCAGTGACCCCCTCAGGGCACCTCTCCGTGGGCTCAGCCAGACCACCACTGCAGACCTACTGCTTGAGCTGGCTGCCCACAGGGGCTTTGGGACTGGGTTTCTTCAACTGTGAAAGTGGGGTGATAATAACAGGCACAGGAAAGCGGGACACTGGCGGCAGACAGTCCATGCTGGCTGGGGGAAGCAGACAGGCATTTGCGAGGCTGTAGAAAGTTCACAGAAACCCAGAAGGTGTGGGGGAGTGTGACCTGGATGTGTCCACATCCCAGTTGGTTGCAGTGGGAGCCCCAGGGTGACAGCCACACGCCTCTCTGTGACACCCGGCAGCCATGACCCATGCAAGTGGACACACTCTAGTCCTTTCCTCTGAAATGGAAACCCAAATTCTCACCAGTCACCATATCTACCATGTGATTATTTCTCTGAGGGTTCTGTTGATTCCTTTGTCAAAACCATGTAGAATCATAAAGCCGCCACCACCAACCCCCCCCTCCAAAAAAAAGCGTGATGTAAAGTCAAGGGGACAAAAATGTGAATTAACTTGTCTATAATAGATGAGGCTATATAAATATATGCTAGCAGACGTGTAATGTGTGTGAAGCACGAAGCTATGATTGATATCATGTTTCAAAATGAATGCCAGGTCAGGTGCAAAAATTTAAGGATTGATATGAATCTGGTGACATGGCTCTTCAAATGTCCTTCTCATCGAAAAGTCTAGAAATTGGTGTGGTTCTGAGGGGAGAAGATTTGTGAAGAGGATTTTTCCAAGCAGAGGAAAGGCCGTCTCAGTTACCTTTTGATTCCTGACAAAATACCCCCAAATGGAGTGACTGCAGACAACACCATTGTATTTTCTTTCAACTCTGAGTCAGGCATGTGGGCAGATTTCTCCTGGTTGGTTCTATTCCACATAGTATCAGCTGTGATTATTCACTTGGTTTTGTTTAGCTGGTGGGGCCAGCTGGGCCTGGCTGGAAGGTTCCAGAAGGGCCCACGCATGTCTGGTGCCCCAGAAGGTGGCCTGTACCACCTGCTTGCTTGGCTCCTCATGCAGGATGGCTGCAGGTGGTCACCCTTCTTTCAAGATGGCGGGCTCCCAAGAGCCTGTTCCAAGAAGGCCCAGGCTTCTGAACTGTCCCCAAGTGACATCCACCCCGGGCAGGGAAGTTCTTTCATTGAGCCCACACCATCAGGCCACTGTGGCACTTTGTCCGAGGACAGGACCGAGGGGCCCAGAACATGTCCTGGTGGACACACAGACAGGCTGTCTCGTGCAGTAGATCCCTGACCTTGTGGGCCGTTTGGAGGACAAGACCACGGTATTCTCACACCTCTTAGTCCCCACTTCCTCCCTTTCTGACTTGTAAACAAAGGGTTAGCGCCACCCATGGACCACCAGGCAACACTGCCCACGAGGACAATTTCCCTTCTCCGTTGTCCTCCTTCTGTGTGGGCAGGGATGCCAACTTAGAATGGGTGCCAACAATTCTTTTTTTTTTAAGATTTATTTATTTATTCATACAGAACTGGGGCACAGACCAGAAATGCGGAGGGTGAGAGAATTCACCAGGGACAGAGTGGGGAGCAGAACAGGCAGACCAATGAAGTACACTGCTGAGGGGAGCAGCGGGTGGGTCAGGAGAGGTCTGCCACGCCACGTGGTCATCTCCGGGGCAGGTGGGATCGAACTCATGCGGAAGTGGCCTAAGCTTCTCAGTGCTGTGCTTTAACCCGCTGCGCCACCAGGGAGGGCCAACAGTTCTTAATTACATAATATATATCATCATATTTATTTATATGTCTATATAAATTACACATGACTGTTTTTCTTCTACAAATGGCTTTGGGGATGCCCCATGGAGCCATGGCTGTGGGTTGAGAGGAAGGTGGCAATGCTGGAGGCAGCGTGGGGGCCCAAGCCTCCTGCTTATACACCTTCCTGAGCTTGCCAGGCCCCTGCCAGCCCTGAGCCTGGACCCGGTCGAATGGTATGATGCACACACGTGCACACACAGCTGCCCTTCAGAGTTGGGGGAGAGGCTGATATTCAGTGTTCGATTAGCAATCTGGGTCTTGTGGCCCCTGGTGTCCATGGTCAAGCACTCCATCTCCAATGGACCCAGCAATGAGCCATCAACTGAATGTCAAAGGAAGAAGAGAGCTTTGCCAAAAATCATGGCATTGCTGAGGGCCCAAGGGGCCCTGCACCCTGAGAGCACCCAGTTGTGTGCCATTGTGTATACCAAGTCAACAGGCCTGAGGGGCCGAGCTGCTGGTACACAGCCCTGGTCTCAGTGCAGCCCTGGTCTGAGCTGGCACTCAGGAGACAGCCTGGAGCACCTCCTAACCGTGGCACATCAGTACCGTCTTTTCCTGCACCTTTTTGTTCTCCTTTCACTCTGGAGGAAATGACTTGGCTGCACTTATGTGTATTGACTTCATTTAGACAGAGGTGTGTTTGTCTCTGAGATGAGAAATCTGGAGTAGGCAGTGGCTGGCGTGAGTTTGGTAGCTTGGGATATCAGCGTCAAGGTCTTTGGTTCTTTGTCCTTTCCCTCACAGTTGCAAGATGATTGCATTGGCTCCAGCCATTGTGGCTTCATTCCAGGCAAGAGGAAGGGAAACAGAACAGGAGGAAGAGGTAGTATCTACATGAGGAAAGCAATAATACCTTCATAGAAATCTCCACAAGATTGATGCCCATGTTTCCCTGGCCAGAACTGAGCCATCCTGATTGCAAGGAACATGAAAGGAAAGGGAGGCACATTTCCACCTCCACAAAATCAGAACTCTGTACGAAGAGGCAGGGGAGAGTGAATACTGAAGGGGCATTCTGTGCCACCCAGGCCCAGCAGGGTAGATGGTGATCGAATGTACTGCTCCCAGATGGACCCTGGGAGACTGCCTGGCACACACTAAGTGCTTAATAATTGCAGGCGGTAAAAGGAGTGGTCAGCAGTTCCTGCTCCAGTCACACCCATGGCTTACTTTTAGCCTCCTCATCAGAGGAACTGCTTTCCATCCTGCCATTTTATAGAGTCAGCAGGAGGGCTTAGGGACAGGGTAGGTGAGCAGAGGTCAGAGGCCATGAGAGAGTCAAAGGCCAGCACCCCACCCAACCCCCGGCTGTGCCCAGGGTCCCTGGCTCCGGAGCCTCCTCGGCAGGGGGGCTGGGTGAGAGAAGGGCTGCTCTCTGGGTGCAGAGATGCCTGGGGATTTGGGTGAGGCCCCTTTGAGGTGAGATCGCACCTTCAGCTGAAAATCACACCAGTGGCACCTCCCCCGTTGGCGCCAGGAGCACAGGAGCTGTGCCCTCCCCAACCTTACCCTCTCCCAGCCCAGGGAGCTGCAGGAGTGGCTCTTCTGCTCTGTCAGTGTGGGCTCCGGGGTCCTGAGGAACCAGAGCCAGGTATAAGGAGAGCGACGACCCTGAGACAGGAGGGGGCTGCTGGAGGCGGCAATAAGATAGAGAGACCCTGGGAAAGACAGACCAGGAGTGAGAGCGTTCTAGAAGAAAGTCTTTGAAGGTCGTGGGGAGGCAGGCAGTGGAAGGACAGAGCGGCTTGGGGCGGCCTGCACCGTGACCTGGGATTGGGCCTGCCGGGATGGCGGGGTGCGGCGAGGGCCCTGCTCCAGCCCGGGGACCTGCGTTGAGGCTGCAGGAGTGCCAGCATGGCTGCAAGAAGCACTTGGGTGGCATCATCAGCTTCTTCTTCCGCTTCATCTCCGGGAACCTGGCTCGAGGTGAGGATGACTGTGGTAGACTGGGGCACCAGGCTGCAGGAAAAGACCAGGTTGGGGACTCAGGACTGTGTCTGCTTTGACTGGGGCAGTGGCCCGAGAGCAGGACTGGAGAGGATGCCAGTCTCGGGGCTCTGTCCTGCGGGCAGTGAATGCCCAACCAGGGCACTTCCACTCCTGGGCTTAGGGAGGGAGCAGAGGAAAGGGCTTTCCTCTCTCAGGTGGACAGACTGAGGCCCAGCACAGGGGTCTCTCAGGTGGCCCACCCACCTGAGGCATGTTGACTCCACTGCCCCTTTCCCTCCAACAGCCCCTCCGTCCCTGGGACCCCGACCCTCCTCCATCGAAGGCTGATGTGATGCTTGCCTTGAAGGTTTTAAAATGAGTTCACACGTGGAAAGACCTGAGTAAAGAAAGTGTTCAAAATCTATACAAGTCACCCAACCTGAACTTTCTGGCAGGGATATAGGGGTCTCCAGCTCCGCAGGAGGCCAGGTCCAGTTCCCCTGCCCCTTCCGCCCTCACCCACCTGGGGCAGGTGCTCAGAGGCTGAACGCAGCCAAGGCGAGGCCACGGGGACCTTGAGGCGGGAGCAGGGGAGGGGTCCTGCGGCCTCGAAGTCTCCTTGGCAGGATGCCTGGGGAAGGTTGGCCTCAGACCCTGAGGGAGAGCCCTCAGGCAGCCTGGGGTGTCGGGCCCTTCTTTGAGGGGAAGCGGGCCAGAGAAATCACATGATTGTCTAAAGAGATAGCACACTCAGTCCTTAAAAAGTAAAGATGAGTCCGAGGAAGCATGTGGCACGTTAGCTTTTTAGTCAAAGCTAAAAGCTGCTCAGAGATGCCAAGGAGCCAGGGGAGGGCCTCAGCCCTCCCCTGCCCCCCTCTACCCCCCTCTTGTCCCCATCCTGTTCTCTGCTCTGCCCCGAGTGCCCAGCATAAAGCCGGGCGCACGAACTACTAGTCAAGTCAGCAAGTCACATTTTAAAACAAAAACATAAAATTGAGCAGATAATCATCTCCAAATT
Source organism: Condylura cristata (assembly GCF_000260355.1). Classification (NCBI taxonomy): domain Eukaryota; kingdom Metazoa; phylum Chordata; class Mammalia; order Eulipotyphla; family Talpidae; genus Condylura; species Condylura cristata. The sequence goes on from NW_004567121.1 coordinate 2,392,750, forward strand.
AGTTAGATAATTATGGTTTAAAATACACAAAAGCCAAATGGAAAAAGGCACAAGATGATATAAAAATAAACTATTATTTTTTAAAAATACACAAAAGCCATCCTAGATCTCCAGGATAAAAAAAAAAAAAAAGAGCCTGGCAGAGACAGATGGAGGCATGAATCGAAAGAAGTAGGGGTGCACCTTAGGGGCCTCCAGGGGGCCCCAGGCCAACGCTGCTGCATGTCTTTGCAAAACTAAAGACAATCCCTTGCTGCTCAAGATGCCCCATAGCTCTGCCCCCAGTTGCTGAGCCCCCTCCCCTGGTGCAAGCCCCCCCACTCCCCTTGGGCGTGCCCAGAGCACCAGCCAGCGCCCCTGCACTTCAATGAACAGAGTACTGCCTCGTGGCTCCCTGCACCTTGGGCCCTGCACAGTGGCTTGCAGGCCAGCGCCGTCCACTCCCTCTGCAGGCCAGTCGCAGCCTGTCCTCGGCCTGCCCTCGGGGACTGTGCTCCCTCCCCAGTGAGACAAAGCCCTGCCCGGCTGGCCTGCAGGGCTGTTGTTGCCAGGTGGATGCGAGCACCAGTTCAGCACTAGTTCAGCACCAGGGCGGCCCCCAAATCTGCATCCGGGCCTCAGGCCCCTCAGCTGGGCGTGAGCTTGCTGGCCCGCTGTCTCCTGCTGGCTCTGGAGGACGCTGGCAAGGGGTGCAGTGTGGTGGGGGTGGAGAGGAGCGTCTGTGAGGACTTGAGGATGCAAGCAGCTGGGAAAGATGTGGGCAGCTGTTAAAACCCAAGTCAAGGTGGGGCACAAGGTGGAGGCTAAAGGTCCCGGCCACCACTGTCCCTTCTGTCTGTGCTGTGGAATTGCTTTCTCCATGCTTTGAATGAAATTTTGAGAGGCTCCTGGCTCCTTGCAGGTGTTAGGCATGTTGGGAATCCTCTCTGGCCCCGTCAGGGCTCCAGATTTGTTCATTTCGGGACCCCTCTCCCCCGACTAGTCTCAGACCTGGGAAGGAGGAAGGCAGCGTGTGAGCGTGTGGGTGTCTCCACGTTGCTGGGGCCAGGCCAGTGCCCCCGCTGTCCCGGCCTCCTCTCCTGGGTATGAGTCTCTCCCACTCCAGATCTTTTTGGGGGGAAATCTGGAGGTGCATTCCCCCAGCAGTTCCACAGGACCGAAGGAGCTCTGTGGAAAATGACCGTCTCCTTGACTGTCGCTGGTGGGTGTCCTGGCCTCTGGACAATGTAGTCACAGCCACATCCCAGTCTTCTACGGATGTGTGTCAAACCCACTGATCCTGTATCCCCCAAACTCCAGGGACACTTGTCCAGATCCCACAGGCTTCTCAGGAGCTCCCCAGTTGGACTGAGGACTGAAGCTCCCTGGGCAAAGGGATGAGTAGACACCCCAGTTCACTGACCATCCTTTTTTCCTCCTTCTCACCCACCAGCCCCTCTCTGCCCTGTGGTGGGGTAAGGAGAGATGAGTGACAGTTTCCCAGCCCTTGCTGTGACCTGCACAGTGGCTCATGGCCACATGAACCTTTGTACCAGCTGAGCAGGAAAAGTCCCACTGCACACCTGGAGAAGAGATCCCCAACCAAGACAGAGGAGGGGCTGTCACCCGCGTCGCTGATCCCACCCTGCAGTAGGGGCCCAGGCCTGGAGGTTAAGGGTCGAGGCAGGTGACCAGGAAGGCAGGGGCAGAGGCAGGGCAGTGGGCTCAGCTCACAGGCTGGAGCAGCAGAGACTGGCGGTCACCGACAGAGTTGGGCACCACCAGCTGGAATTGTCAAAGCTTCATTCTCGACATGTTAAAAATATCACTCTCCCACAAATAGACAGTGAGTATGTGTCAAGGTTCTTTTGAAGTTCTTAATGAGAGCAGCAGCAGAATGAGAAGGCTGATTCCAAAGAGAAAGAAACGTGGGGATTTTTTTTTAAGATTTCAGAACTGGGGTACAGGCCAGAGATGCGGAGGGTGAGAGGATTCACCAGAGACAGAGGGGGAGCAGAACAGGCAGATCCACGAAGTACACTGCTGAGGGGAGCAGCGGGCGGGTCAGGAGAGGTCTGCCGCGCCATGTGGTCACCTCTGGGGCAGGCGGGGATTGAACTCATGCGTGGCTTGAGCTTCTTAGTGCTGTGCTTTAACCCGCTGAGCCACCAGGGAGGGCTAAAGAAACGCGGGGATTTTTAACGAGAGTGGAAATCAAAGGAGCATCAAGATCTCACTGCTCGCCTAGATATAAAACTAAGAAAAACTCAGGGCAGTGAAGCTTCCACCACCGGGTTATCTCCTCTGCCAGAGAGAAGGGAAATCATGGCACCTCATCTGCTTACAGGCTGTAAAATGTCTGAGCCCCAATCAATGGTGCTGCTAGTTCTGCTCCTCTGGGGAGTCAGGTGCCCCAGCCTGGCCTGAAAGGTCCTGCGGGGCTTTTTGGACCTTCCACAATTTTATATATATATATAATAGTTTTTTTTTTACATCATTTTGTACATTTTTTTTCCAACTCAATTGTAATCCCCGCGGGTTTCCCGTCACCGAGTCACCCGTGTGCCATCACCATCATCCCGTGCACTTCCCTCACCCGTTTTTGATCCCCACCCCACCCCCACAAAAATGTGGTATATGGCTGTTCATTATTCTTATTATTTTCTCACCTGTGGACCTTCCACAATTTTAAGCCGAATGTGGTCTCTGTCACTTAGAGCTGTTTAAAGGTAAACCAAGGCACATTAAACATTTCCAGAGTTTCTTTGAGCAAACATTGATTCAACTCGAGCAGGGCTGAGCTGGACGGGGTTAGGAGCTAAGGGCAAGGTTTTTATAGAGAAACTGCAGAGACAAAGAGGGAATTATTTGATTGACTGGCACTCATACAGGCAGCAGCAAACCAAAGATGGCTCGAAGCCTCTGGGGGAGGGGTTTTACGGAGAACTTGTGGAAGCAAGGCAGAGAAATTATTTCTTTGTCACAGCGTAGACCAGCTGCCTTATTTGGGCAAGCCTCGCTGGCTGTGTGTGGGCCCTTGTTCTGAGCTGGCATTTCTCAGAGCGAGAGCACTCACTCTCACTCAGGTTTTGGTTCGCTGTGCCAGCCACCGAGTCACAAGAGCCACCTCAGCACAGGGGCCGCCTTGTCTATGTACTTGAACAAAGCTTTGCATAGAGCTCAGTTTCCACATCTGTGAAATGGCCGCCAGGATAACGAGACATTAGGAAGGCTGTTGTCAGGTGCACACACACCTCTCTCTTGGCGTCTGGGGGGCGGCCTCCAGGCCTTCCACGCTGTGGAAGCCCCTGTGTCAGCTTGCTCTGTTCTGCTGCGTGACTTGGGCCAAGTGGCCTGGCCCCTCGGAGACCCACGGGTTCCTCATTGGTTGGATTGGTGTGATAGGGGTGCGGGGAGGGGGGGTTGAGGCTATGCCAGGCCATAAAGTGGCCATCCTACTCTCTCTGCTGACTTCAGGGGCAGGGCTGGGAATAGTAGGGACTTGCTGTGTGACTCTGAGCTGGGGTTGCCTCCTTCCTGGACCTGTTTCTGATCTGTGAAACTAGAACTGGAGGTGGAAATTTTCAGGGTCAGGGACCAGTTTTGTAAATCTTGTCATTTCTCTGCACCCCTAGGTGCAGTGACCTGGGCCTTGGGGATGCACATGGGGCTCTTGGACCCCGGGACCGGGCCTGTTTTCAGGGCCACTGCCCACTCCTTCCTCTCTCTAGCTTCTCTTTCCAAGTCCCAAGAGATTCTGTGTCTTCACTTCTGAGAGTGGCCCCCACACTCTCCCCAGGGCCTTGCTGATGAGGTGAAAAAACCACCTGTGAGCAGCTTGCTACTCTTTCTTAGCTTCGTCTGGGATGGGCGGACAGGACGGGGATTTTCCGGACAGAAATATGTAATGGGCTGCGGAGACCCCCAACCCCTGCTGCGGTCTCTGCCCGTTACCTGCTCCAAAAGGCCAAATCAGAGACATGGGGGTGCAAATGGAGCGTCAGCAGGAAAGGCTCACTGGGCACTGACTGGAAGGGTAGACGGGAGCCCCGAGAAAGGCGTCTGGGAGCTACCCAACCAGACACAAGGATCCCTTGGCCCCATTGCTACTTTCCTATGCCAGACCCCAGCAAAAGCTGGTGTGTGGAGGGGGGCTGGGGAGGTCCCTGCCGCTGTAGGACCCAAACCCTGCACGCTAGTGTGGACGGGGATCGGGAATTATTTGAAGTGGTGAATAAAGAAAATAGGAATACTTTCCAGATGCTCTGAGATGGGAGGATGTGTCTTTGTGCCATGCTTGGGGCTACTCAGAACATTGGTTATGCTATTCTCAGGGCTCCCAGGCAGACATGGGCTGAGCAATCCCCATGCCCACAATCCTGACCACCAGTCCCTTCCCACCTCCCTCCATCCTTGCCTGCCGCAAAGGGTCTCCCTTGACAGACATTCCCTCATCTTCCCACCAGGGGGCAGCAGGAGCCAACGTGTCTGTCACCTTGGACCATTTTAATCTTAAATCACCGGTTCTGCATTTTCTGACAAGAACCCACCTCCCCACCCCCTCTGTGTCTTCATATGTTTGGGGCCTAGGGACACAGAAATCTGGCATTCCTGGCCTGCCACCCCCTTTCCAGGACACATCCTGGCTCCTGATGCCCTGAGTTAAGCCTAGGACAGGCTGAACCCCAGTCATCCTTTCCTCCCATGAAGAGCTTGCACCAGTCCGAGTGGCAGCCTTTGAGTGGCAGTGGGTTGGGGATTTTGAGGACCTCCCTCCTGTCATGGGGTTCCAAGTGCCTTGTGCCTACCCTTTGAGAGGACGGGAGGAGAGGCAAGGGCAGGGTGCAGTTTATCCTTGTCCCCTCGTCTGCAAATGGGGAATAACGATAAAAGAACTCTGCTCTTTGGGCTGCTGCAAGGACACAGTGTTTTGCCCGAAATTGTCCAGCAAGCAGTAAGGATGTAGTGAGTTTTGGCTCCTGGCTTAAGGCCTAGCCTCAGAATAGCTCCATACCAGTCATCTCATACTTACAGGGCTCCTCTTGAGAGTATCACATTTCTGAGACTAGGTTGATCCTGTATTTTAACAAAGCAGGGGTCTGGGCTAAGACCAGAGCCCCAGGCCTCTGCTCCCAGATGGGCCTCCACCTGCCGTCTCCTGGCTGGGTCACCGAGATTTCCATTTGCTGAATCCACCACCCTGGGCCTATAAAGGGAGCCTCACACAGGCTGAGGTGGGCATCACTCTACAGCCCACTCTAGATGAGTCCCGAGGCCGAGCAGCCTGCCTGAGGTGCCCAGCTAGGGTGAGCCAGCTGTATCTAGTGCACTGCCCGAAGGGATCTGTGCCATGGGCCCCTCACCACTGCTGCTATAGAGGCTACCAGGGAGTGGGGGGCGCGGAGAGGGGACTGAAGCTGCCCCCCTCTGGTTGGCCTGACGGGGGTCTGTGGGCACAAACCCCTGCGTTAAGTATGTGACTGAAGCACGCATTCACAATTAAGTCGAGTAAATATTTACAGCCATTATGGCAATTGATCGCCTTCGATCCTAAGCCGGCTGTGAGAGCCTGCTCACTCATGCTTTCTTAAAAACAGCCTCTTCTCTTGCTCGTCTTTAATAATTCAGCTCCTAATTGTCTCCAAACAAACCAAAAAATGCCAGCTCAGGGGCTTTGTCCCCACTCTAGTCCTCTTCTCGTCCTCCTTGAGGGGGTGCTCACCCCTTTTCTGCTGCAGACTCCAGCCTCTTACCACTTCCCTGAAGGGCTCAGGCCTGGCAGTGCCAATGGACCTGTTGCCACTGTGGTGAGAAAAAGCTCGGTTTAATTGAGTTGTCAGGGTACCAGGGCAGGGGTAACAGGAGCAGGAAAGACACGCTGTCCCCCCCAACCCCCCCACACCCCCAGGAATTCCTGCAGCACTGACGGGGACATGAGGGCATGAGGATAACTTGAGGTGACAGGAAGTCAACCAGAAAGTGTCCCTGGACTGGCCATGGGCTGGGGCTGGGGCTGGCAGTAGAACCAAAGCAACTCGGGAGGCTTCCCTGGCACCAGGTGCCAGCGAGGGCTTTGGGCTGTCGGTGCTCTCTGGCGCCCTCTGGGGGCCATCCCTGTACAGGAGGGAATCAGAGGGCTGTGCAGTGTCCCAGCTCTGTCCAGGCGGCAGGGCTGCCCCGAACTACCCTTCTTTTTCCTGCAGGCCAGTTGGGATGATACAGGGTAGGTGGGGATGATACAGGGTGCTGACACCCCAAGCATCTGACCAGTGAAGTCCTCATGGCCACCAGGGCTGGCAGGCTGAAACAAGAGGGGAACCAGTGTTTGGTGGCTCATCCTGGTGGGCATTTGTTGCTGCTGGGGGACCACCAGGCCAGGGCTCCTGTCCCTGTGAGGTCGCTGGGCTAGCACTGGACCCCCATTAACTACTGGGATTATCCTGCCTCCAGTCGGTAGCGAGCAGAAAGAGCACCCAGTTGTACATTGACTGACAAATTGCCTGGAGTCTGCCTCCAGGCCTTGTCCTGGGTCCTAGAGACACAGCAGAGAACTAAACAGATAAAAATTCCCCTAGATTTACAGGCTATAAAGTGATCTCGATAACTAAAGTATATATTTGGAAGGAGTAGGTTTACAGAAGTTATATGGGATGGGGAAGCGGCTGGAGGCTCCATAGAAGGTCTTGGAGGAGCATGGCATTTGAATAGAGACCTGCAGGGTGAGAGTAGAGACAAATGGAAAACCTTCCAGGCAGACAGAGCCCAGCAAGGGCCAAAGCCTAGAGGTGGGGTGAGCTGGGATATCTGGGGAGCAGTTGTGGGTAGAACAATCAAGAAGATCGCAATGTGGGAGCAGATAGAGAAGATGCTGCTGGCCCTAGCGCTGTGCTGAGCAGTGCCTCCGTGCTGAGTCCACGCTCCTCCTGCTGCTGGGTGGAGAATAAGCTCAGATGGTCTTGCTGTCACCAGGTACCATGGCCACAGGTTGGGTGGAGTGATGGACAGCAGAGAAACAGGCAGCTCCAGAAGTATTTTGAAGAAGTTGAAAGTACTTGCTAAACACTGTGGGAGAAGGAGATGATAGCAGAAAGATCAATGTTTTCTGAGTGCTGGAGATCCTGTTATTTACCGTTTTGGGAAAATAGGGGCAGACCTGGCGTGGTAGTGGGGGGAGCTCAGCTGGAGCAGGTTAAGCTTGATCTGTCTGAAGACATCTAGTGCAGGTATTGAGAAGACAGCTGCCAGCTGGGATTTGAGGGCAGATGGCTAGTAATGGAGAGGGAAAGAGGGGGGACTGGCAAGCTGCCAGGATTTACAGCCAAAACACTGGACAGAATAAGCCCAGGGCTGAGCCAGGACATAGACTGACGGTTACAGGTCTTGGCTTCGCTACTCACCCCTTGAACTTGGCCCCTGCTGTTTATTCTATTCAGAAAAAGCACTCGCTGTCCAGAAAGTGACCTTTGGTCTGTTCCTACCACTGGCCGGGGTGTGAGCTCCCAGCTTTTCACATGCTTATTGATCCAGTGGCGCACACCTGATCTAGCTGGACCAGATTTTTTTTTTAAATAATGTAACAGTTTATTTTTACATCATTTTGTACACTTTTTTGTTTTTATCTCCATTGTAATCCCCGCGGGTTTCCCATCACCAAGTCACCCGTGTGCCATCACCATAGACCCGTGCACTTCCCTCCTCCCCCCCCCCCCCCCCATTTCCGTTTTTGATCCCATTCCCCACTCCACCCCCACAAAATGTCTCTGGTATATGGCTGTTCATTATTTTTTTATTATTTTCTTGCCTGTGGACCAGATTTTTTGACAGTAAGTGGCCCCCTCTTCTGGAGCAGAGAAATTAACACACAGGCCTGGCGGTATCTAGTAGCCAAGAATCAAACCACATGGAAAAAACATTTGGGGAACGTGAGGCTGGCGTGCAGACTCAGAATTAGGTGGACATGGTTTGAGTCCACATTTCTGGTTGTCCCTGGCTCCCCTTTTCTTCCTAGGGTTTGGTGTAAGTGTTGATGAATTCCTTTGCCTGACAAAGTTCAATCAAGGGAGCCTTAGTCCACATCTTGGTCAGCAGCCTAAGAAAGGAAGCATGGACAGGGAGTCTGCAGTGACTCAAACACAAAGGAAAGACTCTCCTAAGGCCCAGGCAGAGGGCCTGGGACCAGGCTTACGGGGGACAGAAGACAAGTGGTCACAGAGGCCAAGGCCAGACACATCTCCCCCTGGGAGAACCTGTTAGGGGTCTGATTCTACTCTGCCTCTACTGTTTTAAAATATATATGTATCTGGCCCATTGGGCTCATTTGGGTTCCTGATGGAGATTTGACTTGCCCCTTTCTCTACTAAGACTCTCAGGTCTGGACTGTGAATTCAGGGACACCCTGAATACTAATAACCCATTATGTGTAGGTTAGGATCATTTAACAGCCACTGGGGAGGTTGTGGAGTTCCGTGGCTTAGAGAACCTCCTTTCCCCTTGTATTCTGGTGCAGGCCTCTACCAACTCCCCTTCTTTGGAGTAGCTCCTCACCTAGAGATAAAACACTGCTCACAGTTGGGGAGCAGGATTGAGGTGACCCTCTATGCCCAAGACCCAGCATCCATGGGCCCAGCAAGTGTCACCTTTCTAAGTCTTTCTTGTACACCTCCTGAGGGAGACTCACCTCCTGCTGGGCCTTCACATGTGTTCGGCAAAGATGAAGACAGTACAGTGTGTATCTGCTGCCAGCTCCCAGGAAGGACAGATCGATAAGAAAGAATGTAAAAGGGGTTCTCTCAGTGGTCCAGAAGTATGAGGAATTCCCCTCACAGGCAGAGGTGGATGGGATCACTCCAAAGGAGGAGACGGCCTGGGGGGGTAGCACAGAGAGCAGGGGTCTGCAGGTAGCAGCATCTTGGGGAGAGGCTCCCCACCGCTGTCTTTGCATGGAGCGGCACACACCAGATCCGAGCGAAGTAAAGGCACCCAGATCTTAGAGGCAGAGTATGCCGGGGTGACTGGCCATGCCCAAGAAGCACAGGGATCCTGGTCCCAGAAGTGAGCATGGCTACACCCCACCCTCGCCCACCCCGCCCTGCCATACCCACATCTCCGTGTACCTGTACAAGGCCCCCAACACTTGAAGAAAACAAGCACGATCAAAGAGAAGCATTAAGCACAGTGAAATACAGAAGTAATACAAAAGAAATACTGAGGCAAAAGAAAAAGCATAGACTAAAATCAGTATGGTTAATATTCTCACAGATCCTAAGTACCGAACAGAATATGTATAATTAATATTCTCAGTGATCCAAGAGGACATTATATGGATACAAAAGAATCAGCAATCTTGGAAGTGAAACTTTGATTGCTTAAATGCAGACAACTTCACAGATGGATTTAAGAGTAGAATGATTCCCCTAAAAGGCAAATTAATGATTCTGTAGCCTGGAATTTCTATCAAGTTATAGATACTAAAAAAATAAAGCTATGAAAATATCAAAAAGAATTAAGACTCAGGAAGGAGAGGTCTGCATTTTCAACTTTTATCTGAAAGGAGTTCTAGAAAGCAGGTACTAAGAGGCTAGGAAGCAGGAAACACACATTAAGAGAAAAATTAGGAGTGTGATGTCATTTAACCCACTCTGCAGGGAACCGCACTCTTACGGAGAAAATCCAGAGAGAAGGGGCTCTCCCAGGGCCCCACGGCTAGAGGGGGGTCTTGCTCCCCAGTCTACCTGATTCCAGAGCTGGGACCACTCTCAGACATGCTGCCCAGAAACTTACACATGAGGTCAGTGCTTCTCCACGCGTGTGCTGAGGAGAGCGATGAGTTTTGAGAGGAGGAGCCTGAGGCCAGACACACTGGAGAAGGCCTGGCCCCATGAGGCTGAAGGAAGCCACACTCAGACGCCTTGAAGGTATTCTGGAGCGCTGTCTGGGTCTGCCATCAGCCAGGCCTGGGTTTTCAACCCTTCCCTGCCGCTTTTTTCTTTTTGTGATGTTTGGAAGACTCTATGCCCCCTCGGGCCCCGATTGTCTCCTCCATTAAACAAGAATCATTCCATCCCATTCCAGGTTTTAGGAACCAAGGAGGTGAAAAACACCAAACTGGCATGTAAGACTGTAGGAATATGGACTGTCCAGTCTCTCGAGTTCTCTCACTAACTCCTCTGTCGGATGGGCAACTATTCAGCCTCAACTTGTCATATATGACTTGGAAATCTGGGCCCCAGGATCCGTTCTTTTAGTAAAACACAAGAAAAGGGGCTGGGAGGCTCAGTTCAGGGAACCCCAGGGGATGGCCCTGTCCCAGCCCTCACAGCCTGGGCCCTTAGGTTTGTCCGGGGATGGGGTTGGATGTGACCTCCACCTACTCAAGCTGCTGCCAGGTGTCTTTTAGAAGTTCAAGTCCCTCCCTCCATGATGGCGCAATGGGCTAAAGCACACTATGAAGCTATAGCTGTAGCCACTGTAGCACGAGTTCAGTCCCCGGCCAGGGAGCTGACCCACATGGCGCAGCAGACCTGACACTCCCGCTGCTCCCCTCAGCAGTGTACTTCAGTCAATCTGCCTGTTCTGCACTCCCCCACTCTGTCTCTGGTGAATCCTCTCACCCCCCCCCATACCTCTGGCCTGTACCCCAGTTCTTCTATGCATACATAAATAAATAAATCTTTTTTTTTAAAGATTTATTTATTTGTGCATACAGAACTGGGGTACAGGCCAGAGGCTCAGGGGTGGCGAGAGGCTTCACTAGAGACAGAGCGGGGAGCAGAACAGGCAGATCAACCAAGTACACTGCTGAGGGGAGCAGTGGGCGGGTCAGGAGAGGTCTGCCACGCCATGTGGATATCCTCGAACTCATGCGGAAGCGGCTAAAGCTTCTCAGTGCTGTGCTTTAACCTGCTGTGCCACCAGGGAGGGCCCAATAGATAAATCTTTAAAAAAAGAATAAGGAAGCTCATGTTCAGGCAAGGTAAGACTGAGGAGAAGCCCTGGCCAAGACCAGAGAGGCCCAGGCTCTGGTCTCAACAAAGCTATCACGTAGCTTCACAGTCGCTGGCAAGGCCTCTTCCGTCTCCTTTGTGAAATGGAAGTTAGGAGAAAATCCCTGCAGCCTCTCCCACTGCTGCATGTCCCTGCCTTAGAGAAACAGATGACTGCGTGATCAGAAGTCAAAAGAGTTTCCCAGAAGTAGACAAGGTGTCCACTACTGTGGTAACACTTAGCACTCTGTCCGACGGCCAAGCAGGTCAGTCCTCTCATGCTTCCAAGTCTTTCCAAAGCACGAGAACTAAGGGAACCTAGAACTTCTTAGGGAACGTGAACGCCCTTTCCGGCCCTGATTCTGGCCCAGATGTTAAGAGAGAGCCCATGGTTCTGGTGGTGGACAAAGGCTCATTCCTAAACACTGGTTCTGATGAGGGAAACTTCATCTCTTTTGCACTGCTTGTGGGATGTATCTACCAATGGAAAGTTCTCGCCGTTTTTGTTTAACTCAGAGGGTTTTGATTGACCCTTCATTTTTTTAAAGACATTTTTGCAGGGCATTATAGTCTGGTTAGTTATTTCTCTTGGAACTCTTTAAAAAAATGTTATTCCATTGTATTCTTCCCTCTATGGTTTTGTCACAATTACTTGTTATTTCCTGGAATATCTTTTTTCTTTCCTTGAATGCCATGAGGATCTTCTCTTTTCTTGGCTTTCAGCAGCTTGACTATGTGCCTAGCTGTGGTTTTCTTTGTATTTGTTCTGACTGGATTTTGTTGGGCTTATTGAAACTATGGCTAGAATCTTTCATTCACTTTCAAGTTCTAATTCAATCTCTATCACTCCTCTTCTCCTAGCTCTCCAGTTAGACAATTGTTAGGCTTTTTTACTTTGTCCCAAACTCTCTTATATTCTTTTGTTTTCCTTCCATTTATGTTTAGTTCATTCACACTTACTGTAATTATTGGACTATGTCTGGCCTTTAATACTTGTTTTCTATTCTTTTCTTTGTTACTCTCTGTTCCTCTTTTACTGCCACTTTTTGTGTTAAACAAATACTTTTAACCCTGGGCCCTCCCTGGTGGTGCAAGGAGTTAAAGTAAATCACTGTGAAGCTGCCCAAAGTCACTGCAGCACGAGTTCCATCCCCAGCCAGGGAGCTGACCCACATGGCGCAGCAGACCTCTGCCTGTTCTGCTCCCCACTCTGTCTCTAGTGAATCCTCTCAACCCCCGCACCTCTGGCCTGTACCCCAGTCCTTATATAAAGCATAAGTAAATAAATCTTAAAAAAACAAATACTTTTAATCCCTGTATTGAATTTTACAAAAATTATTTTGCATTACTTGCTCAGTGGGTCCTCTACAGATTATAATATATACATTATCTATATGTATTAATTTATCACAATTTACTTCATAATAATATTAACTGAATTCCAGTATAGTAAGAAAAATTTCCTCTAATATCTTTTCCCTTCTCCTCCTATTTGCTGTTAGTTACCATCACATATATTGCATCTATATGCTACAAGTCAACATATACAGCATTGTAAGTATTGACTTATGCATACTTATATCTTATAAAGGAGAGCAGAAAATTAGAAAAGGATGTATTTATACAGTCTTTTAAGTTTATCCTTCAATGACTATTTTCTGTTCCTTGAGTAAGATAATTTCTATTAATCTGTCTTCATATTCACGGATTTTTCTCTATAGTCAGCTTAAGTCTGCTATTAAATCCTTTAGTGAATTTTTAAATTTCACTTTTAGTTTCTCCAGTATTACCATTGTTCCTTTATATTTTCAGTCTGTTCATTGAGATCCTCCACCTATTGTTATTGATTATATTTTCCTTTAATTCTTTAAATGTGATTTCTTTATTTCTTTGAATATATTCATAGTAGCTGCTTTGAAATCTTTGATCAATCCAGCATCTAGTGATAATCAAGCACTACTTTTATTGACTATTGTTTTTCCTGAGCAATATTTTCTTGCCATTTCTTATCATTGTTCACTGACTGCTGGGTCAAGCACACGGGCAAATGACCTCAGCTTCTGTTTGTCACCAGTTTGCCAGAATTGGAGGTAATAAGAAACAGAGGTGAGTTCAATTTGTACTTATTTTCTCTTAGTTTATGCCCAGTCTTTCTTCTTATTTTTTGGTCCTGCTGACCTACAATGACTTCAGAGACATATAGAAGCAACAGTCTTTCATAGACTCCTCCCCCAATTCCCACAAATGTGCAAGATTCTTATAATAAAACTCTTCTTCTGTAGTGTTTTAGCAGAACTCATAGAGGTTCTGCTTCCTTGGTCAAAACCTAACAAATACAAAATCCCCATCCTCTGTCAAAATTTAAACTTCATTTTTCCATTCATTTTGCCCACTTCTTTTTCTATGTTTAGAAACATTAATTTAAAGATGAAATTAATATGTAGATCATTTGATGTCATTCACTTCTCCCAAACAGGGATCATTGGCCTTTGTTAACTGCTGCCCAATGCCCACATGTCTTTGCTTAAATGTTTTGGCTCACAGGGTACAGTTCTTTTCAATGATGAGTCTTATGACACCTATTCCATGAGGATTATCACCTTCCTTTTCTGCTTTCAGAGTAGTTGAGAGATTAAAAACAGACATTCAAACCCACCAATGAGGTCTCTGGGTACAATGGGTCCTCTCTCTATAATAAAAACAGAAGTTGCTGCTTTATTGAGTACCTTAAATGGGTGAAGCGCACTATTCTAAGTGCTTTGCTTGCACTAATTCATTTAATGCTTACATTCACTCTGTAATGTAGATATTATCATTCCCATTTATAGCTGCAGAACTGGAGTCATGTTGAGACTAACTTATTTGCCCAAGGTCACATGATTAGACTAATAAGTAGAAAAGCCAGGATTTGAACCTAAGCTGTCTGACTGCAAAGCCTGCATTATTAAGCTCAGTACTATTCTAGCATCAAAAGACTTTTACATATATCATCTTGTTGTAAATGTAATTGATGAGAAAAAGCACTGTATCAACAGTGCTTTTTAAAGCTACAATTTTTTTCTCCCAGCCTCCATTTGGGATGTGTTGAATCTGTCCAGCTTTGCTGGTTTTTTATTTTTATAAATTTCCCTTCTTTCCAGTCCAGCCTCTCTCTTGTTCCAGACCACCTTCATCTCTCACCCAAGCTCTTCTCTGTCCCCAGATTTGCCTCTGAGCAGCAGAGCCAGAGAAGAAAGGCAGGCAGCTAGGCTGAGGAGAACCAGGATTCTGAGCCAAGAAAACCACCCGATTAGTTGGGCTACAGGGCAATTAGGTGGTGTGAAGACAACAAAACAAGCAGCTGGAGACTTCAGTTAGGGATTGAAATTTTAGAGCAAGGTTCTCAGTCCTAACACTGGAAACTGGTACAGAGGAGTCACCCTCAGGCAAGACAGAGGCCCCAGCACACAGCACAGCCAGGCGGGAGGTAGACGAAAGCTCGCGGCCATCTCCCTGCCTTCAGAGTGAACCCAGCCCCTAACTCCGCCTCTAACCTGTATGAGCACTTGGATGATCTCTTAAGACATATTTGCTTCACCTTTGGACCCATTTGTGGTTGACTTAAGCTTTATGGAATAGAAAACCTAAGTAATAGTGACTTAAAATGAGGGGTTCAGTTTTCTGAAGCAATGAGAAACCCACAGAAAGGTAGTTGCTGCTCTTGCTTTGGCAGTACAGCTTGTCAGAGTCCAGGAAACAGGATCCTTGCCTTTTGACTCTGGGTACTGCCATCCCAACTCCATCCTTGAAAAGGGGGTTGAGTGGTGGGTTAGGCTTATACCAGCTGAGTCTGTCCCACTCCCTTTGAGATGGTTTCCCAGGAGCCCCACACAGTGGCTTCTGTTGGCGCCCATTGGCTCAAGCTGTGTCATGTGGCCTTCACAGTCACAAAGGAAGCTGGGAAATGTAGTTTTCTGGCATGGCACACATTGTCCTTAACAAAATTAGAATCCTTTTGAAAAGAACGGGAAAATGAGATACTAAGTCAGTGTGAGCAGACAGACAGCTGTGATGGGGGTAAACGGTGTTATTTCCTTTATCATTAGGATTGACATAAGGATAAAACCAGGTAATTCTTGGAAAGCACCTAGCAGATACCTGATTCAATAAATGGCAGTAAGTATTCTCAAAATGAAGAACTTGTTTAAGGGACCATCAAAGAAATGTCTTCTCAGAAAATGGACTGTTCTTTGAAATATCACCAGGACCTCCCACAGAGTAGGGGCTCAATAAATATTTACGGCATTGATTTGCATAAGTCCCACCCAAGAAAAGCCCCTCAGTAGAGGCTGGTGAGACAGTCTATAGCCCTGCATTAGATGGACTTGACTCTCTAGCCAAGGGTGGGGGGACAAGACCTTGAGCCATCATGCTTGTATCAGTTAGGGTAGGTCAGGTGCTATAGCAACACTCCCGGAAGGCAGTGACTCAAGGAGAAAAATGTGTATTTCTCTTTCCTATGACCACCATGAAATGAGTGTTGATTGGGTGGCTCAGATTTATTCTCTGAGCACCAGAACCAAGGTGCCTTCTACCTTGTGAGTTTGCCAGCCCCTAGAACAGTGCCACTGTTGAGGCTGGTCACAGGCATGACTGAGGTCCACCTGTGGAGCAGGGGAGAAGTGAAGTCCAGTGTAGCAAGGGCTCTACCTAAAAATGCATACATTAATTCTGCTCATGTTACCAGAATGTGGGGAGTTTGAAAAGGTGACCCCAAGCTGTGTGGGGTCAGAAACAACTCTATGACCACAGACAGGCAGAATGGATCCTGGAGGACAACTGGTGGTCTCCGTCGCTTCACCATCGGTCATCTGCATGCATCCTGCCATGTGTTTAACAGACCCCTTCCTCCCAATGGAGATAAGACCAGTACACAGTGGTCCATAGCTTACTAAAGCCTGCTAGGTAGACATGGAAAATGCAGGTATCATTGCTATCAAAACCCTCCCTACCCAGACTCAGAAACTGAACTGATTCAGTCACCCTCCCTCTGGACTTTGTGTGTGTGACATGGCACATTTCTGTGGTTTAAGCTAAAGGAATGAAGGACTTCTGCAACCCGTAACCACAAACCTCCCGCATTTTATCTGGAGCTGGGTTGGAGCAGATATTGTGTGGGTGGGTTCTGTGTGGCCCCAGGATCTGTTTGACTGGAGGACTTGGGCAGTACCATAAATAAAGAGAATTGGACTTTTCTGGACCTGTCATACAGGAATAGGTTTTCTTGTACATATATTGGGATGATTCCACATCCATCTGCTTGCCATCTTCTCATACTGGTATGATAGGCAGAATAGATGTCACCAAGTGACCCCATCTTATAAGAAAAAAGGGAAAGCTTAGAAGTTCAAGATGTCTTGGACAGATCTGCCATCAGTTTAGGGTTGGATGTGGGGACTTGGCCCAACTCACACTGGCTTAAGCAGTAATAGGAGCTTATACTGGCGCATATAACTGAAAGATTTCGAGGTTGTCATCAGGCATGGCTGAATCCAGGTACATAACAGAGTGGATGGAAGTTGGCTTCTTTCCAACTTTTACTCTGGTTTCCTGGGAGGTGACTGAATTGTCAGGCTCACTTCCCCACGGTGGCAGGGTGGTCATGTAGCTACCACAGTGAGTGAGAGTGCCTCTCCTGCTTGTCCAGGGCAAGTCTCATGGAGATCGCTCATTGTCTTGACTCCATCTGGTGCTGAGCCAGCTCTGTGGTGGCATAAGGAGGCGTGGGGGAGGAGGGACTGGGGCTGATACACCGGTCTACACCCAAGCCTCTGAAACCACTGACTCGAGGCTGGACAGGGCAGGGAGTTCTGCAAAGGAACTTAGGGTGCTGTCACCAAATCAGAAAGAGAAGTGCTAAGCAGGCGATCATAACCAGAGTTGAACAGAAAGCCATGGAAATTTTAAATAAGAAAAAGACAGGATCTGACATTCATCCTGAAATGATAGCTCTGGTTGAATGGAGAGGAGCTGTGAGGAGAGAATGGGGAGGCACTGGGGATCATTGTCAGGAGTCCAGGAGATGACAGTGGCATGACCAAGCTGGGGTCAGTGGAGCAGAGACGGATGGGAAAGAGGCACAAGGCCAGGGCTTGGTGAGAGACCAGGCAGGTGTGGGACAGGTGGAATACAGGCGAACAGCCAGGGTTTTGGCTTAAGCAGCTGAGACAGGGAGCTGAAAGGAGGGGGCAGTTTAGGGGAGGAATGAAAGTTCAGTGTCAGACCAGATACATTTGAGAAGCCTTGAGCTGTCCCTAGAGAGGAGTCCTAGGGGCATTTCTTTGGAGGGTAGAATTCTACTTTTAAGAACTCTTGTCTCGTGCCTATACAATATGAGAAGGATAAATAAGTCTAGTAATGTCTGATTTTCCCATTAAATGCACTAAACCAAAAGAAGTCTACCCTCCTGGAGAGTTGGGAAGGAACAACATGCAAACGTTTGGCAGGGAATGGCCCTTTGAACAACCTGTTCTGCAATCACTCCCTGAAGAGTCAAAAGACTTCTCGAAATCTTTGGGAGCTAGGTGGTCAGGGAGAACGGACGGGGGGCATGCAATGAATATTGGTCAAGCAGACAGGGGCCCAGCCCATGGGAGCTGGAACAGCTGTCAAGAGGAGTGAGGGGCACAGGATGGCATAGAAGGGGTCTGTGCAGACAGCTGCCCAGATTTGTTTGACAGTAGAGGCCCTGGGGCTTCAGAGAAGAAGGAGGCAGTGCAGGATGGGCTTAATCTGGGTTGGGTTCCTGCAGACAGAACAGGAATAGCACATCTGTATTCCAGGCAAAAGGAGGCCTGTTGCCTCTGTGCAAGTGTAGGCTTGTATGCATAGCAACAGGCTCCAAAGAAGCAGGGGGGGTGGGGAGGGGGGCTGTAAAAACTCTTGAAACTAGACCAAGACACTAGGGCCTCCCAGGCAGCCTGAGGCCTTCCAGTGAGGGTTGAGGGTCCCCCAGGCTGCTGCCTCCCCACCGCCTCCCCACCGCTGCAGCGGCCCTCAGCATCGTGGCCTGTAGAGGCTTCTGTATAGAGCCCCTCCACTCAGCCTGTCCCTGCTCTGCAGACAGGGAGCTGGCAGGAAGCATTGTCAATGCCCAGCACTCCCTACCCCATGAGGCGTTAAGAGGGGGCAGAGGCAGCTGGGATAGGCCTGGCCTAGGCTTCACAGGAGTGGGGAGGATCCGTGGGGTTGTCTGAGGGCTGCCCTCTTCACATCTTGGGGAAGAGGGGAGTAGGAGGGGACCACTGGCTCCAACCTGAGTGGACCTGGGTTGGCCCCAGAGTTGGCAGTTGGCAGGCCCCAAGCTAGGGAGCAAGCAAGGGAGTCAGCTTCCCATCCATTAGGCCCGTGGCCCGGGCGGCTAATGACGAGCGGACATTCTGCTCCCAGTCCTGCTACCCACTTAGGCATCGTTAATATTTTACGCCGCATAGCCAGGGGATCAATGTCTCATTTATAGCTCAGCGTTTATGGTAGTCTTTGAAGCTTTCATGGGGAAGGTGCTCAGGGGCACCAGGAGAAACTGAGGCAGAGGAGCAGGGGTGGGGCAGCCTCAGAAGGACCCCTAAGATGGCCTCCTTAGTTTGTTGCGTTCTCTAGCCCACCTACCTAGTTACATCTGCCCCCTGCATACCTGGGCACACCTGCTCCAGGAATACATCAGAGCCCCTGACATGTGCCAGTCTTGTCTTTTCAATCCTTTACAAGCCCCTGGTGAGGCAGCATTAACATCCCCATTTTAGGGTTGAGGAAACTGAGGTTTAGGGAGGTTTATACTACTGCACTTTAAGCCAGGCCATTCCTGGGGGATTGGTGGTAATTAGCTGGGACACATGCTAGATTTAGCTCAGCACTTCAGTGTGTAAATTAGATTACATGGCCCTTTAACCTTCCTAGACTCTTTAGCAGCTCCTGTGTTCCAACAGAGTCCTGCTCTCTGGTCAATCAATGGCATCTCTGCTAGAACTGTTGCTTTTGGTCAGTGGAGACTCACCGCATGCCCACTTAAATGGAATTGAGAGCTGTGCATTTACAGTTCTATAAAAATATCTCCAATAACTCAGACTTTTAACCAAGTGTGTTATAGAGTGAGGCTTTACTGCCCAGAAGGAAGAAAGGCTGCTGCTTTCCTCCCTTTCAGTTTTCATCCAAAACGACGCGATGCGATGTTCGGGGACAGGATCTGCTCTGGAACCCAGCAGATGGTCCCTGGGTCTCCCTTCTCTCACCTGTTAAATGGGAAGCCCAAAGGCTCGGCTCATAGACTTGAGCTCCCGGAAGGGCCTTGAGCCTTGCATGCTGGGTCCCCGCCTGGGGACCCAATTTGGGGGCACAGTACACTAGCAATATTTATTGAGAGAAAGAACGCGAGTAAGTAGCAGAGGCTCCATAGATGGAAGCTGCTCTTTCCAGACTCTAGGTCCGACAGGGCTCAAGCTCACAGGCCTTGGGGAGCTGGATCTCGGGAACACTCAGAGAATGTGGTGTTCTCAGCAGTTCGCGCTTCCCGCCCTCTGAGCCGGGATTGGTAAAGACAACGCGGTGCGCAGCGCACGCTGGAGGGCAGCAGAGAGTCACCGCTCTGGCCCGAGGTCCGGGAGTTTGGGGTTCAGAGGATCCCGGGCTCCGCCCTGCCACGCCTCCTCCACTCCCCTTCCTTTCCCCTTCCAGTGGCTTTCCTTTGCTGCCCAGTGCCCCTACGCAAGAAGAACGCCTTCCACAAACTAATTAGCACTCGTTCGCTGCCCGCCCTTGGCATCTGCTTAGCTTTTCCCCGCAGCGGAAGGCGGGCACTAGCCCCTCTTCTTGGAAGAGGGAGCTGCAAGGCCGCGACTCGACCAAGGTCACGCAGCACAGTAGAGCCTCGAACTCAGTTTCCAGTTTGGCAGACACTAAAGCCAAAGTCTACACTCCTCCCCAAATCTCGAGCGCACTCAGGTTTCCAAAACTGGAGAACTTGGATACCAACTTGTCAGTTTTCAACAGGGATCAGACCTGCGGCGAATTCTAGCTCCTGCTCAGGGCTGATAGTTATGGGAAGTACCCCCGGGCCACGGGGCTTCCCTGATCCCCTAAACACCAGATCTCCGCAGGCCAGCGACGCGGAGAGCGGCGATGGCCAAGTTCAGCATTTCTCGGCCCGGAGAGTAGAGCCCCGATTCTCCACGGAGCGTTGCTGCGGTCCCCTCCCAACGGTTCTGCCCGCGCTCCGTCGGCGGGGCTGGGTAAAGCCGCCGAGAGTGTGACCTCCCGAGGGCGGGCAGAGTAGTGTGGCTGAGCGCCAGGATCCGTCCGGGGCTGCACCGTGCGGGGCGTGGCCGCCTCCCTCCGCCCCTTCCAGGCCTGGCGCGGAGCGGGGCGGGGGTGGGGGGTGGGAGACGGGGGGCTGCTCAAGGGACGCCTCCCGGGGTGGTCGCCCCGCCTAGGCC